>NC_072734.1:27002923-27144600 GCF_026930045.1 Uloborus diversus | reverse complement strand
CTTTTTTTTTGAGCAACATTAGTTGTAATCAGGGCCAGACTTAGACTTAACGGGGTCCCATGGTTGCCAACCTTGGAGAAACAATTTGAGGAGCATCTGTGCTGATTTTCAGGAGCAATTTAAAATTTTGCGGAGCAGTTCGGAATTTTGTATAAAAATCAATAAAATTAACTAAAACCATTTATCTGATTTTTTTTTCAGAGCTTTAATAATTATTTTAAGCACTAGTATTAAAATAATTATTTCTAAATTAATAAAACAGCTTTTTACACAATTTCAATCTTTGAGTATAAGCATCTTTAATTTCCCATATTTACATGCTTGTTATGATGAAATAGCACAATTTAAGCTGGAAAACTTCGGCAGGGAAATGCTGAGCAAAATAACTTCTTTGAAGAGCCGCAAGTTTCGCCATTTTTGCGCAGCAACTCCGCAAAATGCGGAGCAGTTGGCAACCCTGGATCCTGGGGTATGGTATTTCAGGTATGAGGTCCCTTTGTAGTCCTAAAGTCACGATAGTATTGAGTCTACAATTGAGGACTTTGATGCAGGAACGAGTTAAGTCCAAACTTTTCCTTTTTTTAAAATTCATTTTTGCATGTGGAGAATTGGTTGTTTTGATTGGTGCAACAACGGGTCACAAATGTAAGATTAGACCTTTGTAGAGTAAGATTAGAGCTTTGTAGTAAATAATGTGGGAAATACAGTTGGCTCTCTGTTTAACGACTTTCAAGGGACCACAAAAAAAATCGTCCTTAAGTAGAAAGCGTCCTTAAATAGAATGCTCTTAAAACTTTAGTCGGACCTCCATATATCGAAGTAGCAAATTGCCCGGAAAATATTCGATATATAGAAATTTCGATACATAGAAACGATTATACTTTATCCTAAAACTCTCCTAAAACATTAAAACTAAAGCCAATTTTCGTGTATGAAACCCAATTTCTAATTTGTACGAGCATCGGAGTAAATGAAAGTTAATAATTAAAAAAATAACATATTACATTTTTGCCCTTTATACATCTTCATTCTTCGGCAATTCAACTTGATCCGCAACATTAGCGGATTTTCGTTTTGACAATGTAATCGAGAGAAAAGTAAAAAAATAACCTACTTAACTTGAATGATTTTTGCTGCAGCTAAAAAGGAAGAATGATAATCAACAGACAAAAGGGATAACTTGAAACTGATTTTACAATGTTACTGGTTACATCTTAGATTTGAAATAATCTTGAGGAAATTTAAGAACTCCAGAACGAAACAACGACCTATCTACACCCTCCTCAACCCCAGATTCCTTATGAGTTTTGTAGCAATCTTTAGTGAACATAATTTTCTCCCCTAACCTTTATTTTTCATGAGATAAAACAGTCTAAAGTGAAAAAAAATGTCTCCAAAAAAATTTGATACATAGAGATTTTTTCGATATATAGAAATTTTTTTTCTATGTAATGAACATAGAAATCTGCTGAAATTTCGATACATAGAAAATTTTGATATGTGGAAGTTCGATATATGGAGGTTCGACTGTATAGTGGACCATCTGGGACTGTGAAAAGTCGTTGTTAAATAGAGAAAGTCGTTAAATAGAACGTCGTTTAAACAGAAAGCCAACTGTATATTAGCCTTTCGATCGGACATTAATGTTATTTATTGGTCTTACCAAAAATGAGTGAATCTGAACTTACCTGTTCTTGGTTTTTGCATCAAGGCCCAAGAAGGAAATTGTGTATTACAGATTTAAGGTGGTCCGGAACACATATTGAAAAAAAAAAAAAAATGGTATTAAACAATTTAGAGTTTTGAAATTTTTTGCACTGATTCACCATCAGTTTGATTCGCAAAATAATAACATAAATATTTTTAAAAAAATATTAAAATTTAGTTATTGTTTTCTAAAAAAATGGGATTAAAATGGGGCCTTAAATTGCTAAAACTCAAAATATTCTTGGTCAATTTTCAATTTTTTTTCAAAAAACTACGCACAAATATCCAAGTTTTAATTTTTATTCGACGATTTAAATAATATTAATTCAATAAAAATAGAAAATATTTGAAGAAAAAATTCGAAAAATTCAAAGATACTTTTTTTAAAAAAAATTTTAGAAATTTTCATGGGAGAACTTCGTAATCTTTTTATTTGCACTATAGCCAAAAATTGTTTTCAGTTTCAGAAAAAAAATGCCCAGAGAGAACTAGTGTATCCTCCAGACCAAAAAAGGGGCAGTGCGCTTTCAGATAAAAGGGATAACAGGGTAGAGAAGTTTTGTTGAATAAAAAAGGTGCTTCTTTTACGTTTTGATATACTAGGTACATACAAAGTTCAAGTGTTTTTCGACAGTAATTATTTTTAAAATATTAAAAAGCTTTTTGATGTTTAGTTTTAAAGGTAATGCAAAAAACATTCTGATATATTCTAATCAGATTCTTGTGGATAAATGATTGAAACGAAAAAATGATGTTTCAAGGACAAGGGTCGAAGGTTAGCTTAAAAGCAGAAGGGCACGGTGCCCATCTAAAAAATCTTGAGGAAACTTTTCTCTTTTCATTTTAATGTTTCCAAACATATTATAAGATTATATTTTTAAAATTTCAATGTCGGAAAATTTCGAAGGAGAGTCGCCAGATTCCCTATAATAACGAAGTGTAGTTTAAAATTGGGTCAAGTATAGTTCAGTTTTTAAATGCTTCCAAATGAGATCACTGACCCTCCTATTCTCTCAAACGTGACCAAAGTTACTTTTGCATTTTTTAATAGTTCAAACTCGAAACGTTTTTGCAGAGAGCTCCCTATGCTGTTCCATTAATTTTACTAAGGGTAGCCTAAAATTGCATTTCTAAAACTTCCCATTTCGGAGAATTCCTGAGAAGAGCCCCCGGCATTCTATTGTAAACGAAGATAGACTAAAATGGATTTCAATTTTGAAAAAATAAATAAAAAATAAATAAATAATAAAACAAAAATGTGGGGGAACCCCTTGTTTTCTTTCTCTTTTAACGCTACCGAAAATTGTAAATTGCGTTTTTTGACATCAACTTGGAAAATATCGCTTGGAAGGAACTAAAGCCCTGTGTCTCAATTCTTTTCTTAGCCCTATATAGATCAACAAACTTCAAAAAATTTCCGAGAGGATTTACCTGGTTCCTCATCTCCTTCCTCGTGTCCTTCCTCTGTTGTCAGTATAGAAGGTTAAAGATGCGCCTTTTCAGGTTTATAACCATAATTATCCTTTCAAGGCACATAAAAAATGTGTCAGTGTTAGCTATATTTTACGTCTCACAATTTTTCATTTCAGAACTTTAAATCTTAATTTATGAACTTAAAGAAAAAGAGGAACTAGTGGTAGTTTAATGTCTTTGCTCGACTAATTTACAGAAGTGGGCCAAAATATTCTTTTGCCGACTGGGCCAAAGTCAGCCAGTCCGCCCCTGTATATATATATATATATATATATATATATATATATATATATATATATATATATATATATATATATATATATATATATATATATATATATATATATATATATATATATATATATATATATATATATATATATATATATATATATATATATATATATATATATATATATATATATATATGCAAAAGTTGAGTCACAATGAGAGTTAAGTACAACGTAAAACAATGGTCGAAACTTAGACACTTCTTTAAAACCAAATAGTTATTACTATTGTAAGTTACTTTATATATGTATGAGTCCTGTCAATAACCATTCTTCTTGGGAACTGCAGGTGGAACATTAAGTCTAACCACCAAATTGGGGTGGGTTCTGGGTTGTTAATGCAACATAAGTTAATTGCACTTCCAGCAAAGAGCTGTATAGTGCACATTTACTGTAAATATATATACAAAACTGAGATCTAAAAGAAGAAATACTGCAGTATACAAAATAAGCTAAAAACGTCGATTTTTGGTTGATTTCACGTAACTTTGCGGCTTATGCGCGAACTAAGAACTGAAAAGGAATGTACATATTTTGAACTATATATTAAAAGTCTATAAAAGGGAAGCATTTAAACGGGATTCGAACAAAAACTTTGAACATTTGGATTTTTATAAAAATATTTGAAAATTGACCATATTTTACTTTTTTTTTCAAACTTTGGTGCCAATGCGCGATCTGAAGACATAATTATTATTTTTTTTTTACTATTTTTCCCATGTTAAGGATAGCAATACACAACTTTTTTTTGCTATTAGAAGTTGCTTCTCGAAAACATCCTTTTTTCGGCTCACCCTAATATATATGTATATATATATATATATATATATATATATATATATATATATATATATACCCACGTAACCGCTTCTATGTCAAAGGGAGTAATGAAAAATGCCAGAAGTCGACTTATTCAATGCTAAGACAATGCGGAGCGTCACTTACCCGTGGTGAGATTCAAAACTGTGTAAAACAAAACTTTAAATAGTATCCATATTGCAGAAAAACTCCTTTTAATTTTGAATCATAAAACGGATTTTATTGCGTTTTTAAATAAGGAAGTTATTTTGCCGCACACTGCATTATTAAAGTTTGATCACGAAAGATTCCATGAGTCTGAGTTGGTCATTTTTCTTTCGAGTCCGCAACTCTGACAGTGCTGTTAGTCACAGTCGAAGTCTAAGTCGAACTGGCTTTTGAGTAAAGGAGTCAGAGTCGCTGTCGAAACTCTGAAATTTCTAGAACCGGAGTCGGTCATTTTCTCTCCGAGTCCGCAGCCTTGGTTATGAGTATATTTCATTAATATGCAGTTTCCAACTTAGTGTTAGATACCAGTTTCCTACCAATTGACTCCAAATTTGCAGCAATCATTCTCAGTACCGAATGAAAACGATTGGTTGTTTTGGAAGGTTTGAAACACTAAACATAACTGTGGGCTCCATATTGCCCGCAGGTCCTAAGTTGGATATTCTTGATATAAACCATGAACAATTAGAGAGGGTTTTCAAACATTCCTCTGTATCAGATTTCAAGCTGATAAAAAAAGTTACTCTTATATCAAAACGTAGTAGTCATGAATATTTCAGTTTAAATGTCTTTTAAATTTTAGCTGTTTTAAAAGCAATCAATATGAAAACCAAAGACAAGAGAAATGATATATTTGTTCGAAATTTTCATAGAAGTCAAATATTTTTATTAGACTTAATATGCATTTTATTATTTTTTTCCATAGAGATTTTCTTTTGCTGATAGCAGAGGATTTGTAAGAGAGTTCTTTCACAACGATTCAAAAGAGACCTATCAGAAGATCATACATGTTGCCACCGGCAACAGAACATGTAAAACTCTCTGTTCGTGCTACAGATGTCGCTTCAAAGCGTTGGAAAAAAACACTTCAACTCTTTTGATAAAGCCGGAGCTTTGTGTAAAAGAAGCTTTTCTCTTACCTCGTCATACAATCTATTCGGTGTGGAGAATGGAAAGAATAAAAACAAATATTCACAAAAAAGGATGGTCTCCCTAAGTGGTGTGTGAGTTGAAGAGTTTATTCCTCCTAGATTTTCTTTAGAAAGACAGTTTTTCTTTTTTCTTGTACCCTGAGCACTCGAATCGGTTGGAAACCGGAGACGTATATAAAGAAAGGTTCAAGTAGGGCAAAGAGGAAAGTGAAAAGATTTTATACGTTTTATTTGAACCGTGTTCCATGGATTAAATTAATACTTTTATGTACTGCAGTTTCAAGGTGCCATAAAATGTATGATTAAATTCATTTTAATTTTCCAACTAAGGGTCATTCCATAGTGACTAACGTAACATTCGCAGCTGATTTTCAAACTTTTTTTACTTACACCGGCAGTAAAAATAAATGTGTTTTGATTTAATATGCAGATTTAAAATGTACAAGGTGACTATTTTTCACTTCTACCAAGAATTTGAAGCAAAATAAGCGCTGGCAGGTGTTTTTTCACCAAAAAAGGCATCGTGACTAACGTAACATTTTTGCAACCATGAGAAACAATGCTTATGTTACCAGGCAAATTTTTCTGAAACTTACGCAGGCATTTAAAATTGGCCGATATATTTGCAAGAGGTAAACAATCTATTTTTAAAAATGTACTACAGATTTGTTACAGATTAATCTTTTTTGGCCCTTAATGGTACTTTTACGAAAAACTGTGTGTGACTAACGTAACGTGACTAACGTAACCATCGAATAAAAAGCAATTAATGCATGTAAAAAACTTTTTATAATTAATTTATTGCTCTTATATTACTTTTACACTTTTTAGGAACCTCCTTTGTGTTGCATTATGGTTCTTCCTTTACTTTTTTTTCTATATTAGTGTAAGAAATTAAATGGAAGGATTCAGTTCAATTTACTCAATTTGAATGTGCGAAAAAAAAAAATAAACAAATAAAAAAACTGCTTTTACAAAGTGAATGACATCATTCTTGGGCTAATTAAGTCCTAAATATCTCTCTTTTTAAAAATTAACTTTGTGCAAATTGATAGTTTCACCGAATTCTAGTATTCTGCCGATATACAAGTTATCGTCATAAGAAACTCTAATACTTTTCAATGGCATATTATTTTTTAAGGTTTACTGATTCATCGAACGAACAGTGTTGTGCATGCTTTTGAATTAAAATGTAATATTAATTAAAAAATATTATTAAAAAAAATATTCGAACGTTTTTGCAGAATGCATTTTAATTCAGATATCACCGCAAATGTTTGAATTTCTAAATGATCATTCTTGCATTTTCTGAAATATATGGCAGCAGCGCTTATTGTCACTGTATCATGTAACATCTTCAAATGTTTTCCAACTAGCAGCCATTACTTCGTTTTAATAATAAGTGGAGATGTATTTCCTAAAAAATAGAGACGTTCTCCTTTGTTAAGACTATTTCTTTTATCTTAATTCTTACGCTTGGATTCTTGTGTTGAATGCACATTCAGTAAAGTACTCATTTTGCTTTACTCACCTTTTTTCTTTTTCAATAATTCTTTAAATTAAAAGCATCTTTATAAAGACCGTTTAAAAAAGTATTTTTCTAAGTAAACCGAAAGTCTATACAATGTAATTTTACTGGTATTTTTCACCCTTTATATTTTTAATCAATCAAGAATGCCTACATATTTAAAATTGTTCATGAAAATGTACATTAAATTAAATAAGTTTTAAATATTAGCAATCATTTTTAAAATGCTACGTTAGTCACATGCAAACTGTTACGTTAGTCACAGCTCAAATGTTACGTTAGTCACACTAATTATTTTATATCTACTGATACTGAAATAAATATTTTGCACTTTTTAAGTAGATATGACACAGATGTAAGAAAATAAAAAGTGCTGTTTGGTTCAATCATCTGGTTTAGTTTTTAAGCAGAAAATAGTACATTTTCGTGACTAACGTAACGTAAATATTTCCAGTGAAATAACCAAACTAATTAAAATACTTATCTTATAATGTATGCAAAAAGAACAGTCAATTTTATTAGGCCAACATCATCTAATCATTTAGAATAAACATAGTCCTTTTAAATATTTGCAAAAAATTTTACATTACACAAGAAAACGTAGACGCATGTTTTTTGCACATGCTAAGCCTTTTCTACAACCTCGCACGTTTAGAGCTAGAAGAAAAACACCGAATGAAATTTTTGCAAACTGTTACTAGATACTACTACTAGAAAGTATGCTGAATGAAATGATAGGTCACAATTAGGGCTGTGTGGAAAAAAAAAAATTCTGAGGTTGAGGTTGACATTTCTATGGAATGACCCCTAAATAATTTGTTTAAGAAGCATAGGAAAGTGACTGATCTGGTGATGGAAAACCTCTTAAGGAAGCCAAGAGTGCCAAACAAACTGGTAGCTAATGTAGAATTAGCACAGACCAGACGAGTGACCGAAGCAATGGTTCAATAAAAGCACGAAACTGCAGTCCTCGGCTGGAAATGACTGAGCTTGCGGTGTATTTCATGTATTACTACTACTTTAATAGTAAAGTATTTTTACAATATTTATCAATGTTTTGTGATATTTGATTGTAAATTATATGTTGCTTTTTCTATTAAAGCTCGCTACATACAATACCAAACAGAAATGATTTATTCCAATTTTACTTTTTGTCTGTTTTAATCTCAAAATAGATGGATGAAAGGGGATATTTCGGTAATAAGGTCGTTTCTGAAATTTTAAAAGTGTTTTTTTTGAAACAACATGCTTAAAAACATGGGTTTTAGCCATTTTTTAAATAATTTGAAAAAAAAAATATTTTTTAAGAATCATTTTAATTGGTGCGCAGATTGAAATTCATTTTTTACGCTTCTGCACGTTGCATCAAAAGCGATGAAATCCCATTCACTGATGCCTTTAGCGCACATCGCAAATTGTTATAACCTGGGAACGCGGTTGACAGCAAAGCGTAAATATTTAGAGCGGCAATGGAGCAGCGCTCCAAAGTACATCACTTGTAACGTCATAAAGACAGCGCCTTATTTCCAGAATCGGACTTTAAAAAAAATTAATAAAAAATAACTTGTGAAAATAAAAGTTTTTTTCTGACTCCACGTTTTTTTTTATTATTATTATTCTATCAATTTCAGTGACTAAAAGTAGTACTTTTGACTGAAGGAATTAATCCCATTGAGAAATTTGTGTGGTCGTCAAATTCTTGGCTTGAACAATTTTATTTTGGATACCATGTTGCTTTGTGCTAACCCTATTCAAATAGATATTTCCCTACTCTTTGTTTACGAATGCAAAAGAAATACATTTTTCGCCCTGGCATTGGAAACAACAAATTTGACGCAAATGGATAAAAATCGCCAGTTATCCAATTTTCGAAATCTTCTCGTATGAAATAAAGCATCAAAACTCAATTTATACTCATTTTATATATATTAAACTCAATTAAAACCTTCTGTTTGAACAATATTACTTATAAAACGTCTACTATTATTGAGTAAGTTGCTTCTTCGTCATTAGAAATATAAATTTCCAAGTAACAAATGAACAAACTCTACTCGTGGCAACTGTCCATTTGAAAACACTGGACGTCGCAATAATATATAATTAAAAAAAAAGGTCGACTTTGTGATTTGTTTATGATTAAGGGCGGTGCATAACTGATGTCACACTTTTCAACATTTTCGGCACTCTCCCCCCTTTGTAACAAAGTTTTGCACTTCACCATACTCCATCTTCCTTTAGTCACATGTCACGCTGTTTTTCATAACGTTCCTATTAAAAAAAAAGGCTTGTTGTCACATTCTCTCCACTGTATGTTCCTCTTGTCATTTCTTTCCTCTCCCTTGCCACAAACTCTTACTATTTCGTGAACCCCACCTTAAAGCGGGACTTCATTCGTGGACTGCCCCTATTTTGTGGTAACAGTAAGCAAATATACATTTCCCTACTTTTTGTTTTCGTATGCAAAGAAAAAACATTTCTCACGCTTCAATTGGTGCCAAAAATTGACGCCAATAGATGAAAAGCGCCAATTTCCCAATTATCGAAATCTTCCCGAATGAAATGATGCTTCAAAACTCAGATTATACGTAAAATTTCTGAATGAACAATATTTCTTTTTAAAAGTTTAATATTATTGAGTAAGATGCCTTGACCTCTGACATTAGAAATATAAAATTTCAAACAGTAAAGTGAACGAATTCTACTTGCTACATTAAAAATTGTCCATTCAAAAACACTGGACGTCGCAATAATAGTGCAATTTAATTAAAAAAATCGTGTTTGTGATTTGTTTACGGTTTAGGGACAACTGACTAATGAACTTTTCAAAATTTTTGATCCTTTCCCCTTTGTCACAAAGTTGCACACTTCACCATACCCCTCTTCCCATTACCACATGTCACACTGTTTTCATAAACGATCTTATCAAAAGAAAAAAAAAAAAGGTTTGATGTCCCTCTTGTCATTTATTTCTTCCCACTTGTCACGGGGGGGGGGGGAGGGACTTCATGACTTCATTCGTAGTCAGCTCCTTGCAAATAGATATTTCTCTACTCTTTTTTTACGAATGCAAAATAAATATATTTCTCGCCGTGGCATTGGTCCCAACACTGGATAAAGTTCGCCAATTTCACAATTTCGGAAGTTTTCCTGAATGAAATGATACCGCGAAACTCCTTTAATATGTAAAACTTCTGTATAAACAATATTCTTTGTAAAAGTAGGTATGACCGTTGCCGTTAGAAATATGAAATTTTTAACAGTCAAATGAACGAATTCTACTCACGGCAACATATAATTGTTCATGCAAAAGCATTGGAAGTCGTAATAATACGCCAATTTCATCAAAAGTTTCACCTTGAGATCTGTTTGTAGTGATAGCAAATGCAGGTATTATTGGGAGCTGTGTGTGTTTTTTTTTCCAGAAGTTGATTTTATCGAAACTGAAAGTCCTCCCTCACTCCGGAAACTGACTTATTTAAATATTAAAATCGCGAAAACATAATCAAAATGAAAATATTTTAAATGCCCGTAGGTACCCAAAAAGCCTCAATAATAAAAACAAATGCATGTATTTCATTTCTTTACGCCCAAGCGAGAAATGGCAACATCACAATATTATCCAGCAATTTCTTTACGCTAACTATGTCGTGTGAAAAAGCAAACAAAAATGAATTTTCACTAACTTTTAATTGCTTCTAGCTCATTTTCTAGTCACTATAGCCGGTTTCCATTTTCGCGCGGTAAACCGGGTAGAACGTGTTTCAAAGTATTTTTCGCGAGCTTTCCAACCATACCAAGCTCGAAGCATTGAAATGCATTTTTCGTGCAAGTTTAAAAAATGAATTAAAACTTAATGTTTCACGCTTCCAACAATGAATTTCAACAATGGAAAAGAGATAAAATTAAAATTTTTGAGTTTCGCTAACAAAAGAACACTTATAACTTTTTTTTCTAGTGGATTTAGGTTTAGGAAGAAGGAAATCGGTTTACAAACATAGGAGAAATCGGTACCGAAAGAAAACGGCTTGCCTATTAATATATAAAAGATTACATGTACATTGCTTTTTTCGATTTCTTGTTTTGATGTTCACAATTGCATTTCTGCTTCGGTTTCGCATGAAATTACTTGCAGGAGACAGATGTAATTCTGTTGAATGCACAAGAAATATAAATGGTTTTAAAAGAATAATATCAGTCCGAGTAATATTTTTCGCATCTCAGCATGCGATCATCCACGGGTATACAGCTTGATAAATCAGCTGCTCATCAGGAAGTATTGTCCGTTTTTCACGAAAAGGCACTTCGCCCCACCTCCTCGAACGCAGAGTTTCATTTTACGCGCTGTGATCGGTAGGCAATCCACGCGCTCCTAAATGAGACCACCAGACAGCCTTAACTTGGGCGTGCAATTTAATCTGCAAAAAAGTCTTAGTGTCCTTTACATCACTTGCTTCATTTGTCTGTTGTCATTTTAGTTATTCTTACATTTTAAAAACTGCTGCTTTTAAAACAAAATGCTATGATCCGAATATACTTTCTGCCGAAAACAGCGAAATAGAATCATCGGATACCACGTGACGACTTCTCGTTTGACTTCTCGGGGAAAACGGACAATATTCATTGCTGCGGTGCTCTAAGGAAGATAGGGATTGTCATAATTATACCTGTTTTTGTATCAACTCACTTAGTGTACCAAAAGAATAAACTCTTCTAAATTTGAATAGAATATGCATAAAATAAAATCATTCATTCAGCACGGAAACGAAAACCGTTATTTTTTGTGGAGATTGCAAAACATATAACATTTTATTTCGTGTTTTTATTACTGCCCTTAACAGCGGAAACAACTGCGAATAAGTCCATTGAAGTGATTTTTACCACGAAGTCCTGTTTTCTATTCCATAGATTCCTAGTATTGAGCTCAAGTGAAAGGTACAAAGAGCTAATAAAAATCGCACATAAGCGGTTGACATTATGCAAAAATGTTTTTAGGAAAAAGTCGAAGTAAGTCTGTATGAAGTACTTTTTCGGAACAATCGAAAAGAGGAAAGGATGTACACTACCTTAATAAGAGGAGAAACTATGATTTTGAAAAAAAAAAAAAAAAGCATTGCAGAAGTAAACCGTGATCTCTAATTAAAAAAATAGCTAATTTCTGTCAATTTTTTTCATTGTAGGGGAGACCGGGGCAAGATGACGAATGCCTTAATTTTTCCGTTTTAAACTAGGTAACTGCATCAACTGCATGCTACTGGCTCTCGTATCCGCTGTTCGTTCAGCAATGGTATAGAGACGCTGAAATCGCCATATTTGTGTTAATTCTGAAGCTCTGATTGTTTACCGTTGCCACGATATAACTTTTATGCATGTGTAAATAAGCTCTGCTGCATATACATATAGGATATATCGTGTCTCTTGAGTATTTATGAGTAACTTAGTTTAAATACTACCTATTACCATTAATATATGTCAATTAATCGCCTTCTGTTATGGCAATGGAGAAGAATCAGTTCAAACAGGCAGTCTGGGGCAAGATGACTGGCAGCAACGCGGGGCAAGATGACGAGCTTGCCTATTGCCCGTGTTTCGGAATTTATTAAACTAACTATGTTGTCCACTTTATTAAATTCCTGTAAACGCTGTCTGTTTGTCCACGCGACCTTGCGCTTCTCCTCTGGGGATAAAGGACGCATTGAATCAAGGTAGGTATCGTTCGAAAGTGGGTGACCAAGGGCTATTTATAAACTAGTTGACCAAATGACTAATTGAATGAATTAAACACCAAGCAAAGAATCTTCTGCTCTGCTGATTATTGACAATCGTAAATCTCGCAAAGCTTTGCAGGCTATCTTATATTGCCGTGAAAAAACATTATCATGGTTAAGTTGCCATTTCACACATCCCATCGTCTCTAGCTCCTGATGCATCATTTTTCCTCCCATTAAAAACCTACTATAGCCAAGCATGTGACAACTTTATGGTCATTCATCAAGGACAAACTATCACAGAAAAAAAATATTGGTGAGCTTTTGAGCACCGCTTACTTCAAAGCAGCTATAGTTGGAAATGCCGATAAAGGGTTTAAAGAATGAGGTATCGAGTCTCATAATTTTCTTGGTTTTTAGCGGACTATGACGTTGTTGGCTCTGAAACTGAATAATAGTGCTAATCCTCAGACCTTGGGAGTAGAAAACCAACATGTAAACCCTCCAGACGAAGCAGAAGTTATGACAAATGCTGATTCTGATACACCAAAGAAGCATGTTAGTGTCTTTGATTTCAATGCATTGCCTAAAGCAACACAATGCGAGAAAACAAAAACTGAAGCTCAAACATTCTTACAAGCACACCCGTCAAAGAAATGTCAGAACAAGGAGCAAAGCGGAAAAAAAGAATTATTTAAAAAAAAACAGGGAAAATAAGTTCGTAAATCTAAAAAGGGAGTAAAAAAAAAAAAAAAAAAAAAAAACTCAGACCAAATTCCTGTAGGCCCAAGTCTATTAGTGCGTGTCCGTATTCATGCCAAGCAATGCAGTTGCAACAAATTCAAAGAATAGTGTTCTAAGATGCCTTGCTTGGAAAGTGGAATTTTGAGACCCTCCAACAGAAGAATGGATCCAGAGCTGTAAAAACCAAGAGTGGTGGCATGAGGAATGTTCCAATCATGAAAATGGTATTTTTATTTGTGTTTTTTTTTAACTGCAGAACTTAACACTTGAACATTACGCTACAACGCATTACGCTTAATTTGATACTTAGTAGGATGTTAAAACACAGTTATCATTTGTAAAACTAGGTAACATATTCAAAACATAAAATATGTTCAACCTTTTTCAACGTTGTCATATTGCCCCTAGGTCAAAGTCATCTTGCTCCAGTACTGGGGCAAGATGACGATTTGTTAAGGTTATGAAAAAATAAAAATATCCTTCGTTATTTTTATTTTAAAAATTAAATGGAAATATATTTAATACTACAAAGGACTTCTCTAACAACTCATGTAAAATTAATTTTTCTATCCTTAAAAATAAATTAATAAACCACGAAAATTGTTAGCATAGTCATCTTGCCCCGGTCTCCCCTACATTTCTCTAAATGTGTTGGTCTAAATTTTATTCCTTTCAGCTCGTCACTCAAAATTTAAAATTTCGTTTATGTGTTTATCTTAAATAATTTTTCAAAATTCTTGAAGTTTTATGTTCTTTGCTCCATAATAAATGTCGTATTGGTCATACGAGATTCACACACAAACATCTCTTTTGCCGCGAATCTACTCCAATATGCAACACATGCAATGTCAATCAGTGTTGCATATCCTCTCCGTTTGTCCAATTTTCAATCATATTCGTTTTAAATTTTTCAATCAGCTCCATCAATCTCTGAAGGAACTTCTAGGAGACATCCCCCATCAGTAGGGGTATGGGGGCCCTATACCCCTACTCTCATCCTAAATTGGTCCCCTTCCTTCAGGAGATTGACTTTTTGTCTTTGATTTAGTGTTGTTTCTTATGTCCTTGTTTTTGTTTTGTTGACCTTTTTTTCTTATCTTACTCTAAACTATTTCTCAGTTATTCCTTTCAGCTCGTCACTCAAAATTCAAAACTTCGTTTATGCGTTTATTTCGACTAATTTTTAAAAATTCTTGAAGTTTTATGTCCTTTGCTCCATAATAAAAATTACTTTTTTTGGCTCTTTTTTCCACTACTCAGCAATCGTTTGGCGCAGTATAGCCTACCAAGGCTCTTGCGCCAAAAAACTCAATCAAACCAACCAATCATCCAAATGTAAAATAGTACTCAAATATAAAAGTAAAAAAATATTTTTAGTGACAAACATTTATCATTTTGTTAGTTTTCTGTTTAGCTTTTAAAATGTAGCAAAACTAGTAAAAGTTATTTCAGTATTTTTAAATCTGTCTAAACAACACGCAATATCTTGTACATTTACGTTAAAATGACCTCTCATTATAGCGATCGATTTTGTTTGGACGACAAAGGTCGTTACAACAAATGTCGACTGTACTTTAAAAAAAATAATACGCATATAAAACTACTAGATAGATATTTGCAATGGAAGTATTCATTCAACATGTGAAGATTGGAGAAGCGAAATTTGAAGGAACGAGGAAAAAAAAAAGGGAACAAATCTGGAAAGATAAATGCACACTTCAATAGAAATAGGATAGAGCGTCCTAAAATGCATAAAGGATTTTCAATTGCATTTGGGAAACATAAGATATTTTCGTTGGGAGAAAATCGAAGTAAACGGAGCATTTTCACAAGCACTTGTTCAGTTAAACTAAAAGTAAAATCCCTATTGCAAATCTATTTCTACTTTTGTTTTTTAACCGATTTCAAAAAGGAGACGGTTATCACTTCATACCGTATGTATGTCTTTTTTTTTTTGTCCACTCACAGTGTCTCACCTAGAGAACCGATTTTGATGATTATTTTTTTTAATGGATAGGGGATGGCTCAACTTAGGTCCCAATACTTTGACCATATTTGTTCTTTGGAAAAAAAGTTATGGGCAAAAAACATTAAATTTCATGCAATTTCCCTATTAAATGGTCAAACATAAAACCCATTGTTACAATAGTTTGGTGCCATGCAACAGTAATATTAATATTAATTGTAGTGATAATTTTGAATGAAGGCGTCTCTGAAGCAAGCATCAAGTTTGTTCAATGTCATTGCTCTATAATGGGGGTAAAATGAACCTGGAAGCGAGTTAATGCAGTGATTAAGACTTGCTTAGCCTTCACAATGCTACCAGGTTAGGTTTGCTTCAACCATATATACATATATATAGTGGTATTTTTATCGTTACCATCTATGCCAATAACAAATGATCTGTGCTAAGTAAGGAGATACAGGTAACTTGCATGCTATGAAATGTAAATTAGGTAGGGAAAACGTAATATTTAAACGGCACGTGACGAATCCATTGGGAGACCTGGAATCCTATTGTAACGGATTCGGTGCGACTTCCACTTTCTTGAAATGAAAACACAGTTCTTGATAAAAACACAGGAAATTTATTTACACTATGTACAGGAAAGATCGTCAACAACTGCTAAATTATTCATCAGCAATAAAGCAATTATCACACAACACCGTAAACTCAACGTTTACACACGTATTTACTTCTAAAAACGAAAACAACACAGCGAAATGCCTCGCTATAAACAGAGCTAATATACACTCTCAGTTCGAAACCTCAATCGAAACTAAACTGTTTATCACGTGGGACGTCTTTATAAACATCGAAAGAAATCTCTCAAATATTCCACAACATTCTTTCGGCTTCCCGAAATGCGTAGATCGTTATCAAATTTTATCAATGAAAAGAAAAGGAAATATGGGGTCGTATACTTTAGAGGAATGAAAAGGGGTTGTATATTCATTACGGGAAACTATTTACAGGTTACGTTACTACAATAATTACTATTTACAGGATTTGTAACATTGCCCCCTTCCTAAGGACTGCACGTCCCGGGCAGTACAATCCCCAGAAAGGGTGCCAAACTTCTATCACAAGTTTACAAATATACACATTAATTAATAACTAACAGATACAGAAAACACAATAATAACAAGAAATATTACTAAACATTAAAAGCAAAAATTATCTATAACTTTTATGTTATCAACCATGGTTGTTTAAGTAATACTCATGAACTATGGCCATAGTATGGGGCTAACCGATCATAATGTACAACCCTAGGTTTTGCATTAGGTGATTTTTAGATCCTCACTACGACGTCATTTAGTCGGTTAAGGACTTTGTAGGGTCCATCCCAATGCGACTGCAATTTGGGTGACAGACCTTTCCGTCGGATGGGATTTCATAACCAAACCTTGTCGCCATCGTTGAATTCATGTCCAGTAGACCTTGTGTCGTATCGGGTCTTCATCTTCCCCGCCGCGATGTTGATTCGCTCTCGTGCGAAGTTATGAACGTCTTCCAACCGGGCCTGGAGATCCTGGATGTACTCCTCAGGCGATGCAGACGCATCCGGAGGACGACCGAAGACGAGATCACAAGGTAGCCGAAGCTCTCGTCCGAAGAGCATCTGAGATGGGGCATATCCGGTAGTCTCGTGGACAGCACTGCGGTAGGCCAGCAGGAACAAAGGTAGCTTCTTGTCCCAATCCTGTTGATTTCTGGATACCATAAGTGAGAGATTGTTCAGGATTGTGCGGTTAAATCTCTCCACCATGCCGTCCGATTGTGGGTGTAGTGGTGTTGTCCTAGTTCTCAATTCCGAGAATTTGACATAGGCCCTTAAACACAGCAGAGATGAAATTCCTCCCTTGATCGGAATGAATCTGCAAAGGTGTTCCATATCTCGAGATCCAATGTTGAACTAGAGTCTCTGCTACGGTGGTAGCCTTTTGATCTGGAATGGGATATGCTTCCGGCCATTTGGTGAAGTAGTCGATGGAAACAAGAATGTATTTGTTCCCATCAGCAGTTCTTGGTAGAGGACCCAGGATGTCGATCCCAATTCGTTCGAAAGGAGCTCCAACGTTGTACAGATGTAGCTTCCCTCTGCTTCTCTTCTTCGGTCCTTTACGAGCAGCACAGGCGTCACAAGAATGGCACCACTTCTCCACGTCATCCTTCGCCTTGCTCCAGAAGAAGCGCTCCCGAACTTTATTGAGGGTTTTCAAGACACCAAAATGTCCTCCAGTCGCACTACTATGTATTTCTTTCAGAACATCTGAAATCCTTGATCGGGGAAGTAGTAACTGCCACCTAGACGTTTTGCCGTAATCAGATTCCCATTTTCGGTGTAGCACGCCGTTCCGTAAATGGAGCGAGTTCCATAAAGCCCAGTATCTTTTTGTTGCAGGACTGAAGATGGAAACGTCCTGCCAGCTAGGGCGTCGACTGTCACTTTCCATGAACTCCAAAATTGGTTTTATGTCGGGGTCTTCAAGTTGATCTTTTCGAACTTGGTCGTCACTCCATGGATCAGGTTCTGATGATATTGGAGTCACTGTCACCTGATAGGCGATAGGGCTAGTCGTTCCATACTGTTTCTCGATTCGGGAACAATAGTGGCAGTTCTCAGGACAGGGTCTCCTTGATAAAGCGTCAGCATTACCGTGAGATAACCCTTTTCGATGCTTGATCTCCATGTCATATTCCTGGAGCCGCTGTATCCATCTGGCTATCTGGCCTTCCGGATTTTTGAAGTTCAAAAGCCAAGTTAATGAAGCATGATCTGTCCGAAGAAGAAATTTTCGGCCGTAGAGGTAATGATGGAAGTGTTCTACAGCTTTCACTATGGCCAGTAACTCCTTTCTGGTGACGCAGTAATTTCGCTCCGACTTTGATAAGCATTTGCTCCAGTAAGCGATGACATGTTCATTGCCGTCAATTTCTTGGGATAAAACAGCTCCGATGCCCTCGTTGCTCGCATCAGTGTCCAGGATGAAGGGTTTTTCAGGCTGAGGATAGGCGAGGATAGGCGTTGATGTTAAAGCCTCCTTCAGTCGTGGAAATGCATCTTCGCATTCTTTGGACCATTCAAACTTTTGCTTGCTCTCCGTCAGCTTATGCAAAGGCCGTGCAATGTTGGAAAAACCCTTCACAAACTTCCTATAGTACGTGCAGAGCCCCAGGAAACTTCGCAGCTGATGGATGTTTTCGGGACGACTCCAACTCTTGACCGCAGATACTTTCTCTGGATCGGTTTGCACACCCTCAGAAGAGATGATGTGACCAAGATAGTTCACTTCCCGGCGGAACAAATTACATTTGGACGGACTTAACTTCAGATTGGCTTCCTTAAGCTTTTGCAGCACCTTCCTAAGATTTGCCAGATGTTCTTCGAAGCTGCGTTTCTCGATGATGATATCGTCTAAGTAGACCAGACAGGATTCGTAAGAGAGTCCTCTTAACACTGTCTCCATAAGACGCTCGAACGTAGCTGGTGCATTGCAGAGGCCGAAGGGCATCACTTTAAACTGCCATAAGCCTTGTCCAGTTGTAAACGCTGTCTTTTCTCGGTCATCAGGGTGTATCTCAACCTGCCAGTAGCCGCTCTTCAAGTCCAGGGTCGGAAACCACTTGTGTCCGGAAAGAGTGTCCAAGGTGTCGTCTATCCGTGGAAGAGGGTGACTGTCTTTCTTGGTGATTTCATTCAGCCGTCGGTAATCGACACAAAATCTGGTGGAGCCATCTTTCTTTCGGACCAAGACGATGGGAGAGGCCCAAGGACTGGATGAAGGTTCGATTACATCATTCTCCTTCATCTCTTTCAGAAGGGTTTCAACCTCTTCCTTCTTAGCGAACGGTAGTCGTCTTGGATGCTGTTTAATAGGGGGTGTTCTCCAGTGTAGATCCTATGCTGCGTTAAATTCGTACGGCCAACATCCTCCGATGTAGATGAAAACAGATGCTTGAAGTCGTCCACCAATTGTTCCGCAGCAGTTCTTTGATCTTTCGATAATGGCGCACTCCCAATTAACTTCGATGTCAAGGACTCAGAAGACACAGTTTCGAGGGAATTGATTCTTCTAATGATGCAGTTTACTGGAGTAAGAGTTGCTAACACTTCACCTTTCCGAATATTCCTTGGCCTTTCACTCACGTTGGCGACTCTTACAGGAATTACATCCTTACAAAGGTCCACAAGTGTAGTGTGTACCAGCACTCCTTTTAGGTTATTGCTTAGGTTAGGGTATTCAATGAGTCCAAATCGAAAACTATTGCTTTCTTCAAGGGAGCCAGGTATTAATGACTCTGACCTTGAGGGAATCGATAAATCTGTTTGGGCTATTATTTGATAAGCGGATTTTACATCACTTTCTGCGGGGAAAACGGCTATGTCTTCTCTCATCGAGTGCAGCTCATTAGTCTTGAAGTCGAGGTTGAAGTCATACTTCTTTAAAAAGTCCAATCCAAGGGGTCCGTGATATCAGCAACGAATGCCGTATGATGGTAGGTGGCATTCCCAAACACTATTTCCAAGTCCACTTTACCCTCAATCTCAATTTTGTCACCTGTCACAGTCTGGAGACTTACGCGTGGCGATGTCCACAACAGTTTCAATCCAAATTCACGAGCCACATCTGTCCTAACGATTGTCACATTGGCTCCAGTGTCGACAATCAGTTTGCAAGGATTCCCATTTACATGTGCGTAAATGAAAAGTCCATCACTGCCACTACTAGTAGAGGAAATCTGCAGAGCTCTGGTGGAGGTGATCACTTTCCCTCGCGTAGCTTGGCGAGCCGGACAACTCCTTCGCAGGTGTCCTTCACTACCGCATTTCCAGCACTTCTGCTCTTGTTTCTTTTGGGCTGTTATGCTGCTCAGATGTCTTGCCAAGTCACCGAGTTGTCTCTCAAGTTCAGCGAGGTGGGACGACTTGGAATCATACTCAACAGCTTCCTGAGTCCGGATTAGATGGCGATCCACACGGGTTGCTTCTTGGACGGCCTCGTATCTCATCGCATACACAACAGCAGAATTCAGGTCTTTGACATCCGCCATCCGTAGAGCTTTCTGGATTTCCGGATCTCGAACCCCGTCGATGTAGTAGTTGAGTGCCAGGTTGTCTCGAACATCCGCAGGGCAGTCGCAAAAAGCAAGATGCGACAGTCTCTCGATGTCCGCCGCAAGCTCTTGCTGGGTTTCCCCGGTTTTCTGGAAACGGGACTTCAACTGGAGTTGGCTGAAATCTTTCTGGCACTTCTCACCGAAGCGAAGCTCCAACGCAGATGTGAGGGCGGCGAAATCCAGGCGCTGGCTGTCCGGAAGGGTCTGAAGAATGTCCGCTGCGTCACCTCTCAGGGATGCTGCAAGATGGCAGGCCTTGGTAGCAGAGTCCCATCCGTTCGCTTCCGCCACTATCATGAATTGGGTCTTGTATACCTGCCACGAACTTTTCCCATCAAATGTGGCCAGTTTAATGGACGGTCGAGCAACAGATGTGGGAGCGCCAAACTGTATAGAACTGCTTTCCGCGGTCGCCAATCTCCGTTCCATGTCTTTAATTATTTCTTCCTTAAATGAAGTAAATTTCTTGTCTTCTTCTTCCAACTTATTTTCCACATTGGCGATACACTCTTCCACAGTATCAAATTTTTCTTCCAGAGCATCAACTTTATCTCCCATGGCGGTTAGTTGATTCTCCATCATGGTTTTCATCGACGTTAGGTCACTTTTTATTTCATCTTGACTTGTAGTAATTTTAGCAGTTAAATCACTATTTAACTGTTCTTGGTTAGTCGCCAATTCATTTTTCAATTGTTCTTGATTAGCCGCCAGTTCATTTTTCAATTGTACTTGATTTGCAGTCAATTCATTTTTTAATTGGTCCTGATTAGCCGCCATATCATTTTTTAATTGTTCTTGATTAGCCGCCAAACTTTCGGTCAAGTCACTTTTCACAGCATTAATTGCTTCCAGAAGTTGTTTTAATTGGTCATCCATTGCGCGAGTAATCACCATAAAAACAAAGTCTATAAATTCTAACAGTCTTTATGAAAAAAAATGTCCAAAGTCACACTTACTCGAAGAAAGTCCAGAAGAAGCCCCACGTTGGGCGCCAAATTGTAACGGATTCGGTGCGACTTCCACTTTCTTGAAATGAAAACACAGTTCTTGATAAAAACACAGGAAATTTATTTACACTATGTACAGGAAAGATCGTCAACAACTGCTAAATTATTCATCAGCAATAAAGCAATTATCACACACCGTAAACTCAACGTTTACACACGTATTTACTTCCAAATACGAAAACAACACAGCGAAATGCCTCGCTATAAACAGAGCTAATACACACTCTCAGTTCGAAACCTCAATCGAAACTAAACTGTTTATCACGTGGGACGCCTTTATAAACATCGAAAGAAATCTCTCAAATATTCCACAACATTCTTTCGGCTTCCCGAAATGCGTAGACCGTTATCAAATTTTATCAATGAAAAGAAAATTAAATAGGGGATCGTATACTTTGGCGGAATGAAAAGGGGTTGTATATTCATTACGGGAAACTATTTACAGGTTACGTTACTACAATAATTACTATTTACAGGATTTGTAACACTATTTTTTCAAATATAAACCTTGAAGTGTCCCCTACTGAAGCAATATTGAGCACTGGTCTCACTACTGGTGGGTTTACCTTACTCTTCAAACGCTTGATTTTATAAAACGGAGATAGTGATGTTAAATTTCTAAATTTAGTGAAACGCAACAACAACGAGACCAGTTAATATTTTTCTGAAGAGCTGAATAATTCATGTTTCGATCTCCTGAAGTACTGCATACCGTCTACTTTCATTGAAGCAGTTAGAGACGGTAATATAAATGAAAATTAATAAAAATAATTAGTAAAAAAGTATGCGTATTTTAAAATAATTTTGCAGTTAATAAAATGTTATCGGAGCTATTTCATCGTTTATAGTCTTAACGAATCTAGACGCAAATGTGATAAAAATGAATACTCCGAATCTAAGCTATACGAGCTGTACATACCAATTGCATGGTGTCAAGATTACTTACAACGTTAAAAAGTATTTTAATTTGTTCAAAAGCAAATCTGTTTGACTCTTTAATTAAATTAAAAGCTCTACATTTTCACTAAGAAATGAAATTCGCTTTTCGTGAGCAAGCTCAAATTATTAGATTGAAAAGTTAAAAAAAAATCTATTGCATTCAATATTATTGTCTGTTTGTGAAATACCTTTCTAAAATATTAATAAAATATTAATAGAACAAATCTTGATAATAATTTCCTGGAACATTAGTAAACATCTTTAATTAGTAATAAAATTTCAACTAAGAAAATTTCGTAACGTAAAAATGAGGAAGGAAATATATTGAGAGAATTAAATTAACTATTGCTGCATTTTATCATAAAATTTTCATCTTTACTATTCCATGAGCTAAGAATTTAACGCTAAGCCGTTTTTTCTGTCTCAGTCCGTAACTTTATGATTAGAATTTCACATTAAATTTTCACAAGTAATAGTTAAAATAAATATGCTTCCGTTTTAAAATTAATGCATCGAATTAAGTAAAAGTTTTGTACCTAAGTAATTACTTTGAAATCCTGTGATGTTTTTTGGAGACAAACGCAAACTATAGTTAGAAAATGTTTCTTCTTTTACTTTTGGTGTTCTGAAATTTTATGACATCTGTTTTACACAAAATTAATTTTTAAAAATGGAAAAAAAAAAAAACATTTGGGACTAACTTAAAAAATATTAATTTGAATTTTGTCATTTTGAATGCAAATTATGGCAATCACGAGTGTGTGTGTTTGTGTGTGGGGGTGTGTGTGTTTGTCTGTAGGGGGTATGTGTATGTGTGGAGGCATGTGTGTTTGAGTCTATGTGCAGGCATCAGTGTGTAGGTAGTTGTGTGTATGTGTGTAGGTGTGTAGGTGGGGTATGTGTATGCGTGTGTAGGCATATGTGTTTGTGTCTGTGTGCAGGCATGAGTGTGTGGGTAGTTGTGTGTATATGAGTGTGTGTGTGTGTGTGTATGTGTTTGTGTGTGTGTGTGTATGTGTTTGTGTGTGTGCAGGTATATATATGTATATGTGTGTAGGTGCGTGTATGTATGCGTGTAAGTGCAGGATATTGATGAAACCTGGAGACGGTTTTCGCTAGAGGTGCAGCATCGTGAGGAGCCGGTCGACGGTGATGCTGCGGAGGGTGCTAGTATGAAAATAAAATCATAGGAACGACAAAAACAGTCAAGTGAAAGCAATAAGCAATCGTGATTGCTCAAAAAAAAAAAAAAAAAAAAAAAAAAAAAAAAGAAAGAAAAAACAACTTTTTATTTTTGAATTTTATTCGCTTTGAATAGAAAAATAGTCTACTTTCATCCCCCCCCACTGTATTTTTTACTTTCTTCTATGCCTGCAATAATGTACAGGAAAAGTATTGGATTTGTGAAAATTTTCTAATTTTGAACTTTGACGGATTTAAATGTTTTGAGATGTGCAGAGTCCATTTTTGGAAAGTGTGTGTAAATTTGGAAAGTGTGTTTAAAAAGTGTGTGATCACACTAGTTCGAAAGCCACTATGAAATCGAGCATATGAGACAGTGAGAAGCAAAGAAATGTAAGTGAACATTTTCATGTTTTGAATGAAACGAGTTTAAAGTTCCGGTTTTAGGTAGGCGTTCATTGAAAAGTTATCTAGCTCATGCTGTATAGTAGCATCTATCAGGACTACTAGCACAGGTGTCCCTCGCATAACATGGTACTTGTACAACACGGTTTCAATATTGCACGGTACGAAAATTGAATTTAATACTTCATGGTTTTGATATAACACGAATGTTATCTTTAAAAAATATGGAATTTCATTTTTGTTTAATACATTCCGTTAATGATTCATAACTCTAACAAGTTTGTACTTTGCTTTTATGAAACTTGGTTTCGATATAACATGGTACACATCCCTTGGTTTATATTATTTCAAAGTCTCGTATAACACGGTTTCGATATAGCACGAAACACGGTTTCGATACAACACGAAACATGGTTTCGATACAACACGAAGCACGGTTTCGATACAACACGATACATATTGACATGATTTTTAATATGTACATGATTAATAAGTGTAAAAAATAAGTTAAAACGTTATTATTAAAAAAGTCTCGTCTAAGACGGTTTCGATACTACACGGCACGAATTAACCGTGCAACCATTTAATTTACATCCCTTTGCTTTTCACTGCCTCACATATGTTCCCATGTTAATTGCTGCATTGTGTTTGGCCCCTGTTTCTTCATAAGGGAATGAGTCAATCGAAGATTTTCTTCGTTATGAGTGACTACTGTATCTCAAGAAGCAATATAAAAGATTCAAAAAAGAAAAAAAATATGTATGGTGAGGCCATGATTCCACCTCAGTGGTTACAGGTACTTTTCTCCGCACACACCCCACCACTTAGCTGTAAGCCTTAGGTTTCACCGTCCGGGGGGTCCTCGTAGCGGACCCCCCGCACGGCTGGGTGCGACGATCGATAGTCGTCTGGTTGCCACGGACGGTCTTGGTGCTTATTGCGCCGGGGAAGGTCCCCGTGCTGGGCGTCAGCCCAGCTGGGAGTTTACTCCTTAATATTTGAACCTTGCTCACCGTGAAATACGGGATATCTCCCCGTACCTCTTTGGTGTGCCATGGCTCCCTATGGTTACAGGTACTTTTCTCCGCACACATCCCACCACTTAGCTGTAAGCCTTAGGTTCCACCGTCCCGGGGGTCTGCTCGGAGGGGCCCTCCGCACGCCTGGGTGCGACGGTCGATAGTCGTCTGGATACCACAGACGGCCTTGGTGCTTATTGCGCCGGGGAAGGTCCCCGTTCCGGATGGTTACAGATACTGATTTTGGCTTCCAGGTATTCAAAGAATTGAGAGATAGGACGTTTTCCCTCTTACTTGTCCCTGGTATATCTCAAGAAACGGTGTAAGGATTCTAGAAAAAAAAATCGTATGCAGGTATATTTCAAACGGGAGAGACGCTGGTTCATTTTTGGTGCCAATGTATTTAAGAGATAATGGAGTAATCGACCGTTCTTTTCCGTTAATTCTGTTTACAATATCCCAATGAGTATTCAAATAAAATTCAGTATACTTATGGACCTGAGTTGAAGTAGGAACTGATTAATTTTTTGTTGCATGAGCAGATTTTCGTCATTGTCTTCGCGAGTTCAGCTTAAATAGATAACCAACGTGAAAGATAAATACAATTGTAATATTTTCATTTGCAAACGTTTCTGGAACGACAGGGATTTGGGGGTCGAGGAAAACGTTCAAATACTTTTCTTAAGGAACCTATTTAGCTCGGTATCATCTTTGTAGAACCTTAACTACTGGGATATTAATTAGAAAATAATTAGCTGTTTTTCGCGAATTTGGCGGTGAAAACATATTTTAAGTTTTTATGCTAATAGAAGAAGAAAAAATTTCTTCGTTATAAGGAATTCAGTTGGAGCTTCTAAGTTAATTGCAACTGGAGTCGTAGCATTTTGATCAAATTTTAAATAAAATTCTAAGCGTTTCATGGTGATTGGTGGTGATTTTTTCTCGCAGACGATCAGAATGTTTTATCTGTAGACGTTTGCTACTTCATAATTTATAAAGTTCTTGTTTATTTTAATGTACAATTATGCTTTTAAAGCAACGAAGAGGTTTCCATTTTGCATCTTGATTATGTTTTTCCGACTAAGTACAATTTTCTGCAGCAAACGTTTTGTAAGACCGCCATCTTATTTTAAATTTCAATGAAGAACTTTAATATTATTATCATTATTCTAACCGTCACTTAAATAAATTAGTTTTCCAACATCCACTGACACAGTACTTAGCGCCAACCCGATAGCCGTAATGTTCAAATTATGCCATGAAGAAAGCAAAACTTAGTAGTAGTGGTTTGAGATCCGAGTATCTATAAGAAATATGTATATTGAAGAAAACTTCGTGATGACCAATCGTTAATTTCAACTTGAAACAATTCAAATTACGCTTAGGGTATACAGTGGCTCCCTAAAGTGCTCGTACACCTACGGTTTTCAATGAAATAGGCCGCTATACATTGGTTAAAAATTAATATTTTGAAAAGTTATTTAATTATACGATCTATGATTAATTTCTAGCAAAACTACATGAAAAATTTTAAAAACATCATAAAATTTGATTTTTAAGAAATTAAATATCAAAAAGTGCCAAGAACTTTATCTCACAAAAGTATTCGTAATTAAAAAAAATCTATATATTAGTAAATAATCTAACTTTTTGTTAAAATATTATTTTTACAATATCATTCAACATCCACAACAGCTTTAAAACATCTGGGAATAATTTTTTTTTGAGAAATTTCTGAGTAAGTGTTCAAAGACACTTCGAGCCTTACAGTTTCTAGTTCGCTTTTCGTTTCAATGCCGTATTTTCGTGATCTAGTCTAGAGATATCTCTAAATATATTACATTAAGTTTAAATCTAGCGATTGCAGAGATATTTTCAAAACTTGAGGACATTTTTTAAGGGCACCAGGCGCAAGCGTTGAATACCATGTGCTTCTTATTGTTATCTTGATAAAAAGCAAAGTTGTTTCCGATAATCAAATTTTAGGCTAATAGTTTAAAATTGTCTTTTAAAATATTTAAATTTACAGAATGATTCATTATTTCATCAATAAATTCCAAACTACCAAGTCCTGATGCTGATGTACACCCTTCCACAAAAGCACCTTCACCGTCGTGATTAACTGGTCCAACTAAGTTCTTAAGATTAAGTTCCCTAATTTTTAATTCTATTTACAATTGTACAACAATTTAACCAAAAATGTTGAATTTATTTTCCATCTGTAAGTAAGACGTTATTCCCAAACGTTTTGGAGATTATTTATCATTGATTTTGCGACGGAAAGTGTAAGCTTTCTGTTTTTCGCACGAACAAGAAAATTTCTGCGGGAAGAGGTCCCATTTAATCCAGCTAACCAGGTAACTTGGCGAACAATTTAAGGTGAAAGTTAAATGTAAAATTTTTCATTAAATTCTGCAGAAACTTTAACAGCACTCAAATGTGTATTTTTCATTCATTTTTACTTCCTGTTACCAAAATTCAAGTATTGTATTCGCGAAAAAATTTTCACTCAAAAATCGACTGTAATTTCCATTTTGCTCATCCCCGAATAAATGTTGAGTTTTTTTTTTCAACCCGACCACACGTGCATATATATCTAAGAACGTATAGACGCCCGAAATATCCATTTTGACTATTCCCAAGTTAATTACAACGAGTTTTCTCGTGGCGTCTGTATGCACGTATGTATGTGCGTATGTACGTATGTATGTCGCATAACTCAAGAACGGTTTGTCCTAGAGAGTTGAAATTTGGTACGTAGACTCCTAGTGGGGTCTAGTTGTGCACCCCTCTTTTTGTTTGCATTCAGGTGTTTCTAAAGAGGTCTTATGCACCTTTTTTGGGGGAAATCATTGTTAATTTCGATGCAAACTCAAGTGGTGTTATAATTTGGCGGACACGTGGCGATGTACCGCCAGTCTTTTGGTCTCCAAGTTTTGTCGCCAGATTTGGCGGATTCAGACTTTTTTTTTTAAATTTGGTTTCAATTTGGCCACTGTTGGTGATATTTAGAGAGTTAACTATTGAATTACATTAAAATTGCAATAATGGGAATTAACATTAAATTGGTGTAAAAGGAAGTCATGTGATGCACACATCAGCTCGTTTAACTGTAAATCTCCGATCACGCTTTGTTAACTTTGCCGGTTGAACTTTTCATACCTTGTTTCCGATCCGATTCTTTTCTTTAAAGCATTTTAACGCGCACTTCACTATAGAACGGTATAAATTAGCGAATTTAGTGATATTTTAACCCAACTTGCAGTTACTATGATTAAAAAAAAAAAAAAAGAAAAAATCAAATTTCGAATGGTGTTAGTTTTTTTTTTAAAGAATACTAGCTATTTTAAAATAAGCAGAAAATTGCTGAATAAATAAAGAAATTAAAGCTAAATAACTTTTAAGTGTCACCAATGCAAAAATAATAAAAAACGACATATGGTAATTTTAATCATGGATTTTTTCGAGCATTTTTCAGTGCACAATGACTTTTGTTGCGTGTTATTATGTTTCTTCGTTTTTTGACCCAAGGCGGATGACCTTGAAGCGAAACATCATATGTATCATTTGTAATAGAATTTGGCAGAAAGCACCGAATAGTAAGAGGCATGGTCTCGCTAATTCTATCTATTCCAAAATAATAACAAACAACCTGTTGCAAATGATGCAAATGATTTTGCTTCAAGGTCATCCACCTTCTTTTCGTAGTCGAGCTATACACGATGTGTTAGAAGCTTTCGATAGAAAGTGAAAAATTTGTGATTTGTAATTCGACGTTTGGTCTATATTCGAGTAGCAGGATGTGTTAAAAACATTTTTTGGGAAGCACTTCATAATATGCTATGTTTACGCGTGATTTTCATATGAACTCAGACAAAATACACAACTGAAGAAACTGTGTAAAACAATAATGAATAATTTATTTAACTAAAAATTTATACACAATTGACATGATGTGCAAAGTAGCATTGAGGCATTAATTTTCTATTGTCTCTGATTGTGTTCGTGCATTGATTAAAATACAAGATTTGTGGTACTCTGAACTACTTAGCCGAAGAACTACATCAGGATTTGTCTTTTACTGTTGTAAGTGAAATTCGGATGCATCAAATTTATTCATCACTTTAGTTTTTCATATTAAAAATATATTTCTTTAAATAGAAGAAAACCGTTTTATCTTTCTGAGATAATTTAAACTTCTGAAAATTCAATTATTGCTAAATTATACACTCGCTACGTCATATAGATCTTCAATCACAGACATGGTACATATCAATAGTAAACAAATAACAGTTTGCAAATGAAATATTTTCTGATATTTTTTTGTTCATACACTGCAGTGAAAGTATGACTCGAAAGTTATTGCGAAAAATCGTGAAATGAAAGTTTTTCTTTTGAATGTTATAAATTGACTATGTGTTTATGGTACGCTATAACCCTATAGTTGTGCACCAATTTTTCGTTTCTTCTTTCAGTTGTTTTTATAGCGCCTCGGTTTATTGGTATATGAACCCTCTTGCTTTCTCCTTTCACCTAATAACTGTTTTGTAAACTGGTTTTAAATACAGAACCCCTCAGAGAACTTAAGGGTTTTTTTGGACGCTACCTCATCGTTACATATTGAAGGGAGGAAAATTGTTATCGATTTTACATCTGATGTTTCTTTTTTCTTGCCCAATGTCTTTAACATCATTTAGAATCAGTGAATATTTTTTATTTCAGGAAAAAAGCGTCTAAATTGAAATGACTTGAACAATACAGAAAGTAAATTTATCGGAGTAACGTTATAAACAATACGATTGTAGACATATGGCGTGATATTGAAACACATTGTCATTATACGTATCACATGAAGAATAATTTTTTTTCTCATCGAACGAATAGTTCATGGTAAACGAAATTATTCTAAGCTTTCAAACTTGTATTTGGTACATTTATAAATTATCATGATTCTTTAACTACTTCATTCTATAACTTCCATGACGAGAAAAAAACATTTTATGAATCAGTTTTGTGACAGAGTTCTTGAAACAAAAATTATTATTTTAAATTACTTAAAAGCTTCGAGCTTGCCATCATTGCAGCGTATGAACAAGTTAGACATTCAAAAATGTTATCGATGCAATTTATGTACGTAGTGTTTAGAACAATAGTAAAAAATTATTTACATTCTTTTAGTGTTATTTTAATAAAAAAGCTTTTTTAAATATTTGAATTAATTAAGCATACCATCAGAAATTTTAAGTACGACGAAACTTGCCCCGGATAATTTTATCCATAAATTCTTGAACCCCTCTTCCCGCTCTTTTATTAATTTCTCGCATTTTATGTGAACATCTCATGGAGATTCTCGTTTGGATAATTACTGAAAATCACGCGGTATCTTGCTTTGAAACAATATTTCTTCACATCTATTATTGAAAAAATATTTTTTATACACTGTCAGCGAAATTATTATTAATTTGGAGTCAGCAACTAAATTAAAAAAAAAAAAAAAAAAAAAAACCGTTATAGATAGTAGAAAAGGAAAAGTTCAGTGAGCGTAGAATTTCAATTTCAATTTTTGGTATCAATCTAAACATGATACTCACGAAAACGGAGAAAGGGAATGTAAAATAGTATCACTAAATGAAAAGAGAGGAAAAGTCTCTAAGCTCAGCTTACCATTGGACACACCTAAGTGCAGTTTTGCTTTCATTGAAGAAAATTTAGAAATGGCTGTGCGCAACTTAACAACAGTTTAAGAGGTGGTTTATATTACTTTTGTGAAATTTTAACTATCGACTCTTAGTTTGTAGGATAATCTGCAACAGAAAACTCTGATAGTATCACATTGAAGATGACATCATTATACCATGGTCAAGACTACTTCTGCACTGAAAAAGTAAACATCTGAGAATTAAAAAAAAAAGAGTAAAATCGAAAGCAAAAACTTTTAACAAACTATTGTCCTAGTTTTCACACCTTTAAATTCCTATCACAGCGGAAATAGTCAAAAGTAAAGAATAAACTTTCACCCTGATGTAATTTACACTCAATTGCGGTTTTTCGAAATTAGATTTGGCACTTTGACTACTTTGATGCTGTAACACCAACATTGTGTCTGAAGTTATTCACAAATTAATAGAAGCAGAATAAACCGTAGAGGATTGTCGACATAATGCACAGTCAACACTCACGGCGATTCTCGTAACGCTTCGACTTCTTTCCCTATCGTTTTCGACCAGTTTAGTGGATTTACCAATCTGGTATTAAATCCATCACGTGACGGAGCCAAAAATGATATCGAAGTTAATCTGAAGCGTACGAGAGTCTGGAAAGAAGTTCAAAACAGACTTACTGTTTTCTACTTTTCTAGTAAATTGTTTAGCTTTAAGTATTTTTATTTAATTGCGCAGTCTATCGCCGCTGCCGGGTAAGTAAGACTGCTGAAAACGACTGGAAAATTAATTTAAAATAAGAATCATGATAATGTAAGAAAAAAATCAATTGGGGTTTTATTATTACAAATTTCATTACTTACATGAATAGGGTTTATCGCAAAAGCAAGTAAACAGTCTATGCTCGATAACTCAGAAGTCCCAAGAGACCGGAAAAACCTTCGAATTATTGGCAGTTCGAGTTATGGGAAGTTCCCATAGCCTTCTCAAAAATTTGGTAATCAATTAAAATTTCGAGGTAAAAGAATATTCAAGTTATAAGGCTTCGAGTTGTCGCGAGTTGACTGCATTCAAAACTTAAAAAAAAAAAAAAAAAAAGTTTGTTGTTGTTAGATATTTTTAAAAATTTGTTGGGTTGCTGTTCCTGTGCAAACGAATTGTTCCAACTCAATATATGATTCATTTAATCAAGAAGATACTTTACGCTGGATTTGCTTAAAAGGTCCCATTGTGAAAGCTATTAAAACTGCTGATCAAGTATGATAGTTCTAAACTTTAGCATGCCAAATCATATTTTCTTATTCTTCTCTTAATCTTTTAATAAAGTTGAGAACTGAAGGATATTTTTTTCAACTGCTCTATTTTCTAAACGGTATGTTTGATGAATTATACTTTTATACTTTGAAAGTACGCTTTAAATATGTTAACTATTTATACTTATCAACAAAAGTTTCGGTATTTGTTGAAGCACTTTTGTTGAATTTGTATCAGACGGATATATTTTTTCTTATGTATGGTTGAAAAATGGAAATGTTTGAAAATTCACGTCATTGTCTTTTGAAACTTGTGATAGAAAGTAAACTATCAGTTGATGATGGTAAAAAATTGATAAATTTTAATTAAGTTAAATACATATTTGGATTTATGGATTAATCTCTAAAGAATGTGTAACAGTATAAATGGATAATCTTATTTTTGAAACAGAGAACAAAGAGCTACAAGTATAATTCTACCGTTCATAGAGTACTCATAAACTATGAAAACAGACAGGATAATTGAAAAAACACTACTTTTTGGGACATTTCTATCAAGAGAAAATGAAAAAATAAATAGATATACAAATATAAACATAGGAAATATGCAACAAATAGAATACATATTTTTATATCACAAGATTTTTGGCAGTGAAACAATTAAATGCACAAAGTATTTCATTAAAAAGTTTGAACTAAATGGAAGAAAAATAACTGCAAGTTTGGATAATTTTTATAGGAGTACTTTTGGAAAAGTACGAGTAAAAATGCTAGTGAAAGTTTCGGTTTTGAAAATACAAAGGTTAAAAGTAATATGCATGGGATTTACGTATAAAAAGAGGAAAATAATTCATGTTTGTGAAGAATTAAGCTAGCAGAGGAGGTATATTTTATTTAGTACAGTCTCGCTTAGAATGGTTGAAAAATTTTTACCCATTAATAGATCAAATGTTGATTTTGGTTTCTTTTTGTGTGAGTGATGTACTTAGATATTTAATATTTTTTTTTGGTCATGGAATCGTAGAATCTCTAAATCAAAAGTAAACATTTAAAACTCAGTATTCATTAAATTAATTAAAAAAAAAAAAAAAAAAAAAACAGATCATGAAATTTTTTTTCAGACACCTGTTAAAATCCAAATGATATGAAAAAACCTATGAATCTAAGCATTTAACAACTAAGAAATTTTTACGAAACTTAACTTATTCACTAAACAAACATGCTTATTAACGTGAAGTTGTGTTTTTACTTGCTTTTATTTAACAGAAAATTATGCTTATTAACTTGAAAACTATACTTTTATCTACGTATCTTTAGCGTAAAGTTGTTTTTACATAGTTTTTCCTACAAAAAAAAGGTGCGTATTAACTTGAAATTACATTCTTATCTACATCTCGTTACCATAAAGTTGTCTTTATTTTTTCAACATAAAAAGATGCTTATTAACGTGAAAAGTAAGACAAGAGCTGCATTTAACGCAAGCAATTTTTCTTTAAACGAATGTACTCAAACCAGCTTTTTTTTTCAACAAATATGTATCGATACAAATTCAAATTATTTACATAACATTGTAAAAAACATTTGGTTGCAAAACGACTTTAAATTAACAATCAAATTAAAGAACAGTCAACAAGCACAATAAAGAATGTTTTCTACATAGATAAAACTTAAGATTTCAGTTCATTTAATTCAAAAATTAAAATAGCAAACAAGCCCTATGTGGTATAAAGACATAAAATGCACATAATTTTCATAAAAATACAGTATATTCTTTCTTCGTAACTTTACATTCTCTCTAAATTCCAGTATGAATTTTATTTTGCTTTTAAAGTAACAAGAATATCAACTGTCTTAAAATTTTAAGTGATGTAACTCCGATTTATATGAACAAGCACACTAAAATTTTAAGAGCTGTCCAAGCAACGTGTATTTTAAAATTTATGTTAAACACTTCATTTCATTCCAAAACATAATATTTTAATAATTTTTATTCACTAATTGTGTTTCAGTGAATACTATTCATTTTTAATAAATTTCTTTTGTATATTTTCTTCCGTATTGCCTACTCTTTCATTCGTATTTAAATGCAATGCTGAACACAAAGATACTACAAAATATTTTAAGAGGGTTAAATTATCGTTAAAATGCTGTTTTATTATGAGCGTGCAAGATTTCATATAAATGCTCGCAAAAACAAAAGTTCAAACTCATGACCTGAGAAACCTTTCGATATGAATACATTACTTCTGAATTTCTTCGCAATTTTGATTATTGTAACACGATCTGAAAGCTTAAAATAAGTAATTTGAAAAATATGTTGGACAACTCTTAAATACAGACAAATTCCACTCTGGAATTGAACTATAATGATACGTATGAAATGGCAGTTTGATTTGAATCTGCATTGATAAATTTCTTTTTTAATCACAGATGATTTTACTGTTAACTTTTGCGTCATAAAACTTAGTTCTCTCAAACTGGTCATGTAACAAAAGAGAATCCAATATTTTGTCCTAAATAAATATATCTATACAAGAATATCTTCAATTAAAATTATAGTTTTGTCTTCATCAATGAAATGAGTTAAGTTACTCTCTGCCAATCAATTTTTAATATTTTAAAAAACCAATAAAAATAAAAAAAGTGAAATAACTGAGGTTTCTATCCTCCTTGAACTCGCCGTTGAAAACATGAGAGAACCAATTGTTTTTCTCGTTTCGATTCCCGCAACCGTTTGAAAATATTAAACTATTACTTTAGCATTTTAAAGCACGTTGTTGTATTATAATGTTAAGATGATTTTGAACCAACCATAGATTTAATCATCGATGCATAACATTTTAATTGTACAAATGTTAGTACACCAGACTTGCGAGAAAAAAAAAAGTAACTAAAAGAATTATTTTCTTTAAAGATCTGAAGCTCTTATGTTATTAATGTATGTGTTTACCTATATATTAATTTTTGCTGAGTTTTTATTTTAATGAACATATCGAGACACTGAGGTACATAGGAATCAGAGTTAAAGAAATAAATTTGAAATGCAAAATTCCTTTAATTTTATAAATTGATAGAATTAAATAATTTGACATATATATATATATATATATATATATATATATATATGTATATATAGATTCAAAATCAAAACTATATGCTGAAAATTAACCGATTTGATCGTGTTGCGAAGTTGTTTGTATCGGAAAACATCTTGAAATTGGTAGGATTGCTTTTTTGTAAAGCAAAATTGGCCATACTGTGCCCAAAAGTTTATGGATTTCAGGGAAGAATAATTAAAAGGTGAAACTTAAAAATAAAAGCTTGTAGCTTCTCAAAGTTTGAATAAAAATTGCTAATTTAAATGCAAAGTGTGAGGTTTTGAACAGAATTGTTATTTTTTCTTTCAATACGTTACATTGCCGTGGGAAGGAAAAGGGAAGTATCTGCAGAAATAAGTTTTTAAGGCGTTTTGGAGTCAATACTAACAATAGGGAAATGTTTGAGTTTGACGTTTTTTCCGTGCTTTATTCTCAACGGAAATCAAATAAGCAAGCTTGTGCAATAAAACTATAATACAAAAAAAAAAAAAAAAACCCCCGCAGATACAGACTTTTGTCATCCCATGGCAACAAAGCAGTGTTTCATAAATTCATATATTACGAAACATTACGCAACTCAATCCAATAAAAATGTTTGAAATTTAATTTGGCAGACTTTTTACAAAAAACCGGTTAAAACGAAAAAAAAATTTTTTTTTTCATCAAGTTTTTTTTGCAAATCAGCGAGTTTTATAAAGTACTCATCTTAAATCTCTCATTTTAACCGCAATGGGGTGGTTTCCTCCAGTCAAAAGTACTACTATTAGTCATCGAAATGGATAGAATGAGCAAAAAAAATTACATGGACCCAGAAAATACTTTCATTTTCCCAACAGCTTTTGTTTAATTAATTTTTTAAAACGTCCGATTTTTCAAACAAGGCGTTGTCTTTATGACGTCACAAATGATGCAATTTGGCGCATCTTTCTACTACGTTTCCACGTTATGATAATCAAGCAGCGAATTAAAATTGCACTCTACGCTTGCTATCAACCATATCGTTGCCAATACACGTGAGTAAAGATGTGAATTAAATATTTGTTCTGTGAATGGCAACATTGAATGACATTTCATCATTTGTGATGTCACACGACAGAAGTGTAACAATAAAAGTTCACCGATTTAAGTTTTTTTTAAAATATTAAACTTAAATAAATTATTTAAAAAATGGTCAGATCCTATGTTTTTAAGCATGCTCTTTCAGAAAAAAATACTTTTAAAATTTTGGAAACGACCCCATTATCTTCTGTAACAAATGACCAACATGATAGCCTTCATGTATAATTGCACTATTTCTGTACACATAAAAGGTAAATCTCATAACGAAGCATGGACTGCTTGGAATAAATATATCTGTATGTATGTTTTGTGCACATCTCAGAATAATCTACATTTCACATGCGGTTTAATACAAAATTTGTTCAGGATTTAGCTACAGTAATTACTACTTCATACAATAAGCAGCAAGGTTTAGGGAAAAATACATTGCTTTGTTTTTCATCAAGTGCTTCTCCTATCGAAACTTTACACTTGTATAAATATAAAAACAGCGTATTAAAATGCTTTCTTGAACAATTCTATAGCTGCTAACTTTATTCAAAATCACTGAACTTACTGCGAAGTATTTGTATCAGAAACTTTTCTAAGTCGGCGCCTTACCAGATGCAAAAACCTTCTTCTTTGCTATCCAGTAAGTATTTAAGTACATTCAAGAAGTTTCGGGATGTCAATGCTAAATTAGTCTTATGATATGTTTAAGAGTTAGTAACACACTCCGTATTAAAAATATCTTCACTAGATAAGGACATGCATTCGCTCATTAATGTACAAGAGTTCCACAGCGTAATATAGGGCTAATTTCAAACTTTCGGTTTGAGCGATAACCTTGTCAAACTGTCTTCTGGGAGGGAATGCAAGTTCTGTCAGATCAAAGAAAAATGTCCCGCCAAAAATTATATTGAAATAATGGCATACATAGCACCATTATAGAATGGACTTGGTTATGGCACATGTATGCTGACAAATTTAGAAAGTTATCTCGAAATTTGGCTTTTTAACGAAAAAACTAATACTGTTGTTAATGGCTGGCCAAGTCTTCAACTGTTTGCATGATTTTTACCTATTGCAAAAACTACGCGACTGTTGCAAATTGACGAAGAATGTGCTTTCCCTATCCTTGTTCTTAAGTAAGTTCATTAGTTTCTGAGTGAGTTACATCAGTTTAGGTGTGGTGGGAGTCAATTGCTCTAACAATTCTGATGGTAAGAACGGGAAAGCCTGCTTTGTTATTTTCACCTATAATTTCAATCAAATTAATAAATGAAGATTCAATAAATGTTAAGTTCTTACATTTATTAAATAAGATTCAATAAATATTAAGCTTTTACACCTTGTCTTGTTTTTATTGGAGCCACTGATGAATCTACGAGATTTTTTAACGACATTATTTGTCTGGAACCCCAATTTATATTTATTCTGCATCATTTTCGAAGGTTCATTTAATTGATTGAAACAAGCATTGTAGTGGAATTTATCATGTATTACCTTAAACCTCTGAGTAACAACAGAAATGGAGTAAGTTTTGAAAACAATGTCATTGTTTTTAAATTAATTATAAAATTATCACTGTGGAAAAATTAATGTCAGGGTGGAAAAACTATTAAGTAATTGAACATTTTCCCTTGTAAAGTAAGAAATAACAGCGTCAAAAAAGCACCAATTGCAGATTACTACAGACACGTGTTTTGGCGTTACAAGGAAACGCCCTTTTCAATGCAAACATCCATATGCTCATTACTTTTTGCATTGAAAAAGGCATTTCTTGTAACGCCGAAACACGTGTCTGCAGTAATCTGCAATTTTTGCTTTTTTGACGTTGTTATTTCTTACTTTACTTTTCAGCACAAAGATATTTATTTATACAGTGAAACCTGTGTAAGTTGACCACTTGCGGTGCAGTACTTTGGTGGTCAACTTAGACAGGTGGTCAACTTATAAAGGGGGGTAATGATTTTTTTTTGTCATTTCTTGCACCATGTATTCTTTTTTTGACTGATTGACACTTACTCTTTCCACTCAACTCACTTTCATTGTTTAACATTACTTTGAAACAATAATTTAAAATGCTATTCAAATATTTTTAGAGGTTATTTTCTCAGAATGACGTATAATGTGTCATTTAAATTTAAAATTTCAGTAAATTGATCAAAAAATAAATAAATAAATAAAAATAAATCATTGTTTATAAAAAGTTATTTGGTATTAATAGTTCCTAAAAAATTATTGCTAATCAAAAATAACAAAATTTTTCGCTTATTATTTTTTTTCTCATATACATTTAATACATTTATAACCATGATGACCTACTTTTCAACAAAATATCTCCCTATTGAAGTTTGTAGTTTTGGAAATTCCATATGTGTCAGCTGATTTTCTCTGGATTTCTCCCTTTTCAATTTATTTTAATACTTCATATTTTTTTATCAATCTCAAGTTCAACTAACTTTCTTTTTGAAGCCATTTTATGTAAAACTGTAACACAAAGAGCAACAAGCTGGACTCTAATAGTTCTAAAAGGCAGTTGAAAATGAAAATGTCCTAGTTCTTAATCCCTTGCACCAGAAATACTGCAATGCAAGTAATTTTTACTCTAGCACAATTCCAGTGCTGCCACAAAATATTGCGACTGGAAAAAAAATACTTTGTACTTTTCTACTGACACATGTTTTCATTGAACAGAGAGTACAAAAGGTAATCTCAAATAGAACAACAATAGAAAAACAAGTTTGGAGAATAAAAGGGTTCTTAGTATTTTTCCAATGTGGGTTAAACTTACAAGGAGCTTTAGTTATGCTGCTGTTTTATTTAGTTGGTAAAATGCTGGTCTGGCACCAAAAATATTCTTGAAAAGCTATAAAAAAATAATAAAATAATTTGCTAAATTAAGTTTTAAAAAACAATCCAAGTGGTCAACTTGCAAAGGGTTTTTTACAATACTCCAAACCAAATTTGAGGTACATTAGTGGTCAAGATAGACAGGTGGTCAAGATAGAAAGGTGGTCAAGTTACAGAGGTTTTCCTTCATTATACGAGATAGGACTAATTCCGTTCCTGACAAAAGCGGTCAACATAGACAGGTGGTCAACTTACAAAGGTGGTCAACTTTACAGGTTTTACTGTATTATTTTCCCTTGTCTTCAAACACGTGTACAGGGGAAAATACTGTTGTTTTCCCATTTTATAGTTTAACTTTTAAAATTGTGAATAACTGTTTGAAATTATGATTAAATTTAACAGTGATATATGGCAACTCATTCTCCAGAATTCATCCTACATTCGAGGTATAACAATGTTCGTATGTCACTGATATGAATTTGTTTTTGTTTTCACGCTGAACATATCAGACATAAGTCAGGAAAATTACGTTCGACGTTCGGTTAGTAATTGTGAAAAAGATTTAAGGTGCGTAGTAATTTCAAATAAGCCATTTGAAATGCGTCGTAATTGATCGAATAAAAACCTATGTACAAAAATTCGTTATTTGCCGCATTACCATACAGCACTGATTTTTTACCTAGGATCTTTTACAAGTAATACTATTGTTTAAATTTCAACGTTTTTCGTGTCCCTTACAATGATTGTTTCGTTGATCTGACTATTCTATCCCAGAAGAGCCTGCACCATATAAAGGAATGTTAAAAAGAAAACTATATTGCAACAAATATAAAAATATGATGTAGATACTATAAGCAGAATTTTTATACATTTTCTGTCTGACCACGGATTGTATGGAAAGACAAACATCCGTTTTACAGCCGGAAATGGACGAATCTATGATTTTTTACTGAAGTCATCTTTTGCAGAAGCAGAGTCTCATTCAAATGAGCGGAATACGCGCATTAAATTTTTACTTTTCCCCCTTATTCATAGATTCGTCTTATCTGGACGTTTGAAAATTCCATGCAATCCGTGGTTGGACAGTACTTTAACTGTTTTCAATCAGATTACTTGAGTCACAAAACATGTTCCAATGTTCCATGTTTTAAGAGAAAGTTAAAAAAAAAGGTAAAGTTTCCTTCATTATAAGAAGCGTAATGCAGAAAATATTTAGATTCATTGAGGACATTGACACCCCCTGTTTGGTTTTCTAATGTAGAAAAGAAAAAAAAATCTTTCAGAGGAAATCTGAAATTAAAAACTAATATATTATTTTCTCATAGACACATGGGAAAGCATACTTAATACGATAAAAATTTTAAATTGAAAGAAGTTGGTTCATCTGTATGTCAGACAGATTTTTTTTCAAAAACATATAAAAGTATCAAATAAATATTTATGTATTTACAAAATTTATATGTATGAAACATTTTAACGTCAAATAATTTAAACAATCAAAGTTAACATTTGATTAAACACTAGTTTCTTGCTAATTCAGCGCTCTTATTTTAAATATGGAATGGAGTTATCTATATTTATAAAGGAATGTTAAATCAAATCGCATATTATAGAAGAGCTGATGAATGAATGATGAGAATGAAATTCCTGATACATTATTGGAACTATAACTGAAGAAAACAGATATAACAAAGTGAAATGATTATTTTCGTTCATATTATTTCATGATTACGCAAATTGCGTTCAGCTTTACCGTAGATGGACGAATAGTAATGCATTTTTGAAGCATGTAAGTTAAAGTTTGAATTTTGTGCACTTGCTTTTTGATGCTGTTTTACGATACAATTCTTCAAATATTCGAATAAAGAATATTTTGAGAAAAAGGCATAATTTTAATGATATTTTATCTTGTTAGCTAAAAACTATTCTAAAAAGTTCTCTTAAAATGTGTGTATAATTCCACACACACACAGAAAAAAAATTGTATTTTATTTGAATCAGTCACTTTATTGGATGAAAAAAAAAACTGTTGAAAACAAACAGGAGTCAAATAAGTAGAGGTCATGATACTAAAGATTCCTTTATATACCTAAAGCATTTCACACAAATATCATTAGACAAAATTTCTACAAGGATTTCAAATTTTCATGATTATTCTTCTGTAAAGCTGGGCACAATATGCAATTAAAATTGTTCAGTGTACAGTTCTATAAAAACTTTATATTCAGAAAATTGTGAATTCGTATGAAAAATATTTTTTAAAGATTTATATTTACTTTTTTTCGATAAATAATGCGATATGTCCGTGTGCCAGTACTTTCCCCATCCTCCAGTGTCGACATATGTCAAACTTTGTTCTATTAAGTGAGTCATGAATGGAAAAAGTACTGAATGAAGAAATTTGGATAGCTATATGTAGTTATACTTTCATATCATCATTTTGATTTAGTATTACTAATCTAAAAAGTACCAATAACTGTTTCATTCACGAAATCGTCGAATTAGCAAGAAACTAGTGCATGCATTTTCTTTCAAGTCAGTATCAGTTCTACTCAGATCCAATAAACTTTGTTTCAACGTACCCATTCCATCCCAAATAATTTACACAAACTGATTTTGGCGCCGGTAAAAACAAGCGTCATTGTAACAGTGACGGCTTTTTAAATCTCTGCAAACAACAAACGCAACTGCTTTAGGAATACAGAACAAGTTTCACACTTGTGCCTGAGCAGCTGTCTTGGAATTATGACGTCATCAAACGTACAGTGGCTTTCCTCAGGAAAGAGTCGGTATATTTGTCCACTCATGTGGCAGAACAAGCATCACGTGTTCAAATGAAATCCGGAACAAATCCGGCTGAGCAATATTTCACTGTAAATAGAATTGATGGGGCCTTCCACGTGGAACCTCGTGTGGCGACTAGAACCAGGTCCGGTCTGTCTTCGGGTCCTCCATCGTGGAAAATTATCATCAACAGACGGAATTTTTACAACCTGTGTATGAAAGATGGAAAAATAGTTTCATGCTTAACATCAGTGAAAATTTCAATTAAAAATGAAAATGTTTGGGTTTAATTGTTGAAAATATTTATAAACTAGTGATACCCGCACACAGCTTTGACCGTAAGAAAAAATTAAAAGGTCATTCGGTTCGCCTGTATATTTACAAATAATGAATGACGAATTTCTCGCCAATTGGCTATGTTCATTCGCTCTCCCATTCCACGTCATGATAATTTTGTAATTTACTCGTCCATCTTATGATAATTTTGCTCCTTAAAATGTTCTTAAAATTGAAATAGAAAAAGAACAAAATGGAATTTTCGAAAAATCGCTTCGACGTGCGCACGTCTAAACTTCGAACTAACTTTGTGCCAAGTTTCATGAAAATCGGCCGAACGGTCTAGGCACTATGCGCGCCACAGAGATACAGACATCCAGACAGAGAGACTTTGAGCTTTATTATTAGTAAAGAAGAAAAGATGAAGAAAACAAATGACATTAGACAATAAATGAAAAACCTCTCAACAATTCTCAATATTTTAAAGCTGTCTAAATTTGTCACTGAGTATACAGAGGCACATGAAGCAAAGCTCAAGTCATCCAGTTGTCTTAGCCTCCCTCTCGTTCTATCACTGCTCTTAAAAAAAAAAAAAAGAAAAAAAAAAAAAAAAAAAAAAAAAAATTTACAATTTTGTGATTTGTTGCCTTGACAGTCAGGCAATTCGTCCCCACTACATCATGTTAAATGCTTCACTTGAGGTAACATCACCTAACTTGTTGTAATAATCAAAAAGTATTTAAAATTAACTAAATTAATTCAAATTAATACAAGTCATAATATGAGCAACAAACTGAAATATCAAAATCAATTTTATATCAATTTTATTCTAGCAAAATGAAAATGTAAGAAAATATAAATGTAAAAGGTTTTAAACTGTGTTAAAAAGTCATTCTTTCTCTTCACGCTACAATAAAATTGTAATTAGCTCTAAAATTCTCTGAAAAACCGCTGTAGAGCATTCGTAAAACTTCTTTACACACAAAGGCTCTTGAAAAGTCAGGCTGTTGCTGAAATCATGAAATACAGTCATTGGGGCGTTTTTCCTGACGAAACTTGAAACCCCGACTTGCTCTATGTTAAGATTCACATAAAATTGAGAAGATGTACTACTACCGACTTGTCGTAAAGTCCCATGCAAAGTAAGCTCTGCTTAGAGTAGATATTTGAATAGATAACTTTACGCATCTTACTCAAGTCTCCAATTTTTTTTTTAATTTTAAGGTAGCATTATATTACACAGTAAAATGTAAACAGAAAAATCAACAAATTTCAATTTTAATTTCAATTTAAATTTACAATTTTAACCAACAATTTTAATTTTTAAATTTCAATTTTTTACTTTTTAATTTTAATTTTTTAATCTTAATTTTTACTTTTCAATTTTAGTTCCAATTAATTTCAATGTTTCAGTTTTTTTGTCCATCAAAGGATTTTTTACAAAAATTCACTTAACATTTTATATGAAAGAAAATAAATTACAGACACGTCAATATATTTTGACCCGTCTATAAATCAGGGGGTATATACAGTTACATTCTAATTCTAAGTATCGAAAATTTTATTTCAAGTAGTCTATTTTATTTTACGATACGCAATCGATACTTACCCTGTGGAAGTGACAAGCGCACTTCCCTTGTAGAAAATCTTTGTATCTTGGCACGGTAATGTTAAAAGTGTCTATCACTTCGAAGTTGTAGTGTTTGGCAAAATCTGCTAAGCCCATGCTGTGCAGAAGAAGCTTTCTCTGCTCATCCTGCAATGAAATCACAAGTACAATTTACTGGATATCTTGGGTCTGTTGAAGACATGACTTAAAAATCTTTATTGCATAAAACAATGCAGATTTTTTAAAAGAGGAGGAACATTAAAATATTTGCCAATTTTCGTCTTCACTTGCAATGCTATTAATTTTTTTCCCTTCAACTGAAAAGTTAATTTTTTAAAGTATTTGAAAAACCGTTCTACAGATAAACGTGTCTTAATGTGTTGAAACGAATTCGTGTGACTGAAATAGCAAAAAACTCTAGATACCTTACTTACTGATTCGAAAATTTATGGATCATAACTCCCGCTAGATTAACTGGTAACTGTATCAAGTGATGTTCGGATTTACAAAACTGGGAAATCAAAAACTAAATGCCAAACTTGAAAGAAAGAAAACAAAACTTGTTGTGTAAATAAAATGGACCAAAACTCTAAAATATAGATGGTTTCACGAAATACCTCGTCCACAGCACATGAGGCTTTCCTTATAATTTCGTCTGGGTTGTGGCTTGAAAGTGAAACAATAATGAAAAATACTCAACTTGCTTTCTGAAATAATGTTCATGTTGTTCTAGAGAGTTCTGAAAAATCATCTAGTCAGGCACTGATTCGTCCTTTTGTGAATTCACCAAATGCTTAAATGCTTTGGTGGATTTTTGATAACCAAAAAATTTTGCTTTCTTGATTTCTAAATATGCTTTCTAGGTTCTAAAGAGCCACTGGGTGGCATAGGCAGCTAAAGCTCTAAACTAAGAATTCGGAATAGAAGCCACTGGCTACCAGAGTCACAACAAATGGTGCCTCTTTTAAGTTTTGGTAGCCATTTTAAAAAAGTTTGTATGCAGCGCGAAAAAATACTGTCTGACCATCGATTACATGGAAAGTCTAATATCCGATTTATAGGCGGAAATGGACGTATATATTAGTTTATAGGGGTGTTAGTTGGTTTGTTACAGATGTGCACTTTCGCCTTTCTATTATTTAGCCTTAGTTACGTAAAAATGAAAATTTGCTCTGAGCAACATTTTTTTTAATCTAAAGTTTATTTGATCTATATTCTCACGGCAAAAACTAATCGATTTATTTATTCACAACAAAGTTTTGAGCTTACCATTTTGCTTTTACGTTCCTGAACGAAATGAAAATATTTTCTTTTTTTTTGTTGTTTAAATGGTAACTATTTTTGTTTTCCCTTATTTTATTTTAGAGAATGCAATAAATGAATAAGGCACTAGTGACATTATAAAACGCGTGCATCAAAATCCCATTGTTATTTTCCCTTCTCCCCTGCGAGGTTCATTCAGATGGAATAGTCTTTACTTGGCAGATTGCCAAACTACATACAATTCGCGGTCAAACAGTAAATTCTATATAAATCATAAAGCTAGTGAATGGCAGTTTGTTTTACCATTGATAAAGTATGAACTCCTTCCACAGGTAAATGAAATCCAGCACCCAATGTCTTCATCACCAAGCTTATTCCTTGAAGGCGTTCTCTAAAATGGTTAAATAATAATGTGATTAGCATCTCTAAAAAATATATTCCATCTTTATGAATTTTGTAATACAAAAAATATTTTTAGTCATTCATTGAACACTTCATAGAAAACATGTTTGAAATAAAATGTATGATAATATTTCTCAAAATCAGTAGTGAGTTTTGACAATTGTTGGCATACAGTGTTAAAAATAGCGTTCAATGTTTTACCAAGAAATTCGTTAAATCTAGGAAAATTTATCTGCAAACATCTTATTGGTGATACACTGTTAAAAATTTTCCGGAAAATTTACGGTAATTGTTATTGGCATCCATGTTGCCAGTAACTATTAACATAAAAATCAAATGTTACTGTAAAATTTTACGGTTTCCTCGGTAGGCCACAGCAACCAATTGGAGCTGGGATCGCTTATTTCTCCGGTATAAATTACCGTAAAAAATCAGCGATGCTGTAAGTCCGCCATTTTACAGTAACAATTACCAGAAAATGTTTCTGAATTTTTAACAGTGTACGTTTCATCAACGGCAATCGAGCGTTTACAAACTTGTACTCTATAAGCATCATTACATTGATAAAATTTATCACCAGTATGGTTGTAGCAAAATTTTGATAGATTTAACTAATTTCTTGGTGAAACACCGAAACTTTTTTTTTTAATAGTGTACAAATGACCTATTTTCGGATACTTAAGTTCTTCAAAATTGTTCATGAAACTTATGACACATGTCAACATATTAACCGCAGAGGAGCAGAAAAGAAAGCAGCATTACAAACTCGTTTATCCGCACTAACTGGGACCAAAATCAATCCGGATAATCCAGGTAATAAGCAAAGCACATTCTTAAATAAGAAAACTTAAATTTTATTACAGCAAAAACAATGCGTTGTAATGAAACTACACAGTACCGTTTCTCGCGTACTTTATCCTTTATAGTTCCGCTGCAACTTGAAAATTAAGAACTAGTAAAGAGGGATAGTGACTGATAAAACAAGTAATCAAGTCTACACATGTATTGCAAACACAATAATGAAATATATTAAGCGGTTACTTCATAAACAAAGACAAATTATACTCAGTTTATGAACTCTTGGTTGACACCTGACGCTCTTAGAATTTAACGAAAGCTTTTTAAGAGCTTTGCAAAGAAGCAAATGAAATGTACTGACACCAAGAGCTTTATGATGAAACCTGTGCTGTCGATTCATTTCTTCTGCAACACTACATTTATAGACTAAATGATTTTCATTTCATCCCATAAACTATTTTCTACCGACCCTCAAATTGCTTTTGACTTTCTAATTCCATGCTATGCGATGATTCAAGGAGGTAAGTTCTTAAGAACTTAAAAGCTTTTTTATAATCAAATTATTAAAAGTAATAAACGTGTTCTTAAATAAGCAATGAGAAAGTATAATTCAAGTGCACTAAAAATTAAACTGATATTACTCAAAACACTTTGATTTAAAAAAAAATTGAATGGGTTTTCTTACACTGTTTAAAACTGCGGGTAGCATATGGCCCTTTTTAAGGTGAAACGTTGTTGAACCAGTGGCACACCTTGAAGAGTGCCATTTTGCTCCATATGGCACTGTTAAGAGAACCATAGGGAGTCAAATGGTAACCCTTAGTGATTCCACAGGGAACCAAATGGTGCCATTAAGGGTTCTATAGGGGTGCCATGGGTAGTCAATTAGCAACCTTAGGGATTTCAGAGGAAAACAAATGGTACCCTTAAAGGTTTGATAGGAGTACCACGAGTAGCCGAATAGTGTACCCTTAGAGGGGTTCTGCTGGTCCTACGTTTTACACTAAAAGATGCCACATGTAATCCGCAGTTTTAAATGTATGTATTCTGTATGAAATACAAAATGAAAAAATGCTAACGAAACTTTCACTGCTCAACTTTTAGACGAAAAGTTTATAATTAAAATTATTCCTTTCGTCATAGCTTACTAATAGTATGCTTAAACATCGTATTGCATTTAAAAATAAATTTTTCCCTTTAAAAATAGAACACAAACAAAAGTAATAATTATGAAAAGGCTTAAAAGGCTGAAAAGTATTGGAATCAACTAGAAACCTTTCGTTTCCAATTATCATTTATTCTCTATTTGATACTTTACGAATTAATATGATGGAACGAGTAAAGATGGACTACTCTCATGAATGAATATGATGGAACGAGTAAAGATGGACTACTCTCAAGCAAACTAATTTAGAAAATAAATCGATAGAAAATACTTCGCACAGTTAAGACTATTTTTAACGATTTTTAGGAAACACTTGAGCTTCCTGAATAAAAGACCATAAGTAGTAGGTGTTTTTCAAAATAATTTCATATTGAAATATGGAATTTAATTTTCTTGTTTTGAAAAAAGAAAAAAGTTTTTTAACTTCATAAAGAATGGGAAAAGAACGAACGAAAATAAAAAATCTTTCCACTTTCCGAAGACATTCAAAATACTGAAAAATGTGCAATGTTTTTGCGAAAGATAACTTCTCGCTCATTTTATGAATTTTCTCTCTAGTAATCATTAGTCATGCTAAACCCTTTCATCGAACTTAAACGCTCCACTTTTAAAACAAAAGTTTCAAGAGAATCAAAATGGCGTCTTACACTCTCAATGCACGAAGCATCATTAGTAGGTGTTGCGTCGCTAACCACTGCACACCGCCCACAATCAAGATGGTGTTAGAATTGTTCTCCAGGGGGCGCGATCTGAAAAGATAAGAGCGAAAACCATATATCTTCACTAGTAATGGTGCTCTTATGACGTGACAGATAATCCGAAAGGTAAATTCAATTCTCTTTCCGGGTTGGTTAATTACCCTGCTTCGTCGCTATTACTGGTCATTCCAAGTAGTCTGATGGTCATTAGATAACTAATTTCGATATGAATGGAAAAATGCGGTAATGCACTCATTATTTTGGTAAAATAGGGATATTAAAAGAACATTATATGTAGATAAAGGAGTTTAGTAGAGCTGTCCTTAGGTTAGAGAGATTAAGGAAAAAAAAAAGAAAAGAAAAGAAACACCCCATACACACCACTGAAAATTAAAACAAAGTTATGAACATTTTTTTAAAAGTTTTTAGGAAGAAAAGGCTTTGTTTAAGTCTAAATTTTACTAAAACAAAGCAAATGTGTTCAGATTAAAAAAAAAAAAAAAACCAAGAGAACATAAGAAAGTCAAGCTTTTTAAAGCAATGTGTCAAATTCTTTCTTCAAAGAAAAATAATGCTTTTTACGTTTTCAGAGTAAAACTTAAAAAAAAAAAAAAAAAAATAAAAAAAAAAAAAAATAAATATATTTACCAGAGAGTGTAGCATACTTAAATACAATCCTTCTACATGTTATTTGCTTTGTTACTACATATTACACATATAATGCGTCTACTTATTAAAGCTTATGCATATTGAGCATTGTGAACAGAAACAAAACTTTCTGTTTACATAAAAGAATTCCCCAAGAGCTGTTTGCTTCTATGTTATGGCCAGAAAATAGGCATATGACAGAAACTAGGGGAAAATCGATATTCACACGAGAATGTCTATTTCTCCTGAGGAAAAGATGGCTATGGAAGAAAAACGTGAGAGGAGTTTTGAACCTCATTAAATTGCAAATAGAAATTCAAAATACCGTCATTTTTCTAAAAGCTAGTTTTAATGTTGTATTTTTAAATGGATGGTTATTAATTCACTTTGAAATTCACTTTGATGTATTTTTAATTTCTTCTGTTGCTTAAGCATAAAAAAAGTATCATGTGTGCAAAAATTTTAAAATTCTAAACTTGTTTTCTGTTACTTATTTGAACTCTTAACTGGTTGGTGTCCCATACACCAGAAAAAAATTATTTTGGCATTTGAACATTCTGTAATGTTTACATATATGGCTTTGTATGTGTATGTAATGTATGTCACTTACAATTCTGTTTCAGTTGAACTATAGTAATAAATCATACAAAATCATTTAAAATTGTCCTACTTTAACTTGCTGAACTTTAACACCCCCAGTAATTGGAAGGTCACCAGTGATTGGCACTTCTAATAAAAATGTCCTAAAATAAGATTCGTATCCAATTTTTTAAAGTAGAAGGCTATATACCAACTGAATGTACATTTATGTTAAAGATTATAGCTTCAATTCATGTTACTAAATGGCAGAAGTGCACAGGAGAGAGAAACACTTGTGGCTTGTGTCAAATCAGCCATTTTTGTTGCAAAAACTTCTTTTCTGGACTTAAGGAAAGCATGAGCATCAATCCATTAAAATCTGACTTAAAATATATTTCAAATTTTCGTTATCAAAAGTTTTGTTTTGTTGAAAAGTATTACTTTGAGTGGGTAGAAAGTTTTTTTGTCCCTTTTTGGATTTTTGAAATAATGCCGGATGCCATTTAGTGGTGCTTCAGTTTTGCTAGTCCCCAGTAATTGGCACATGTGCCTATAAACACTGTGTTGTGCAATGAGTCACTAGTTTGATTTCTGATATTTTTGCAGCAACTATATTGTATGGGTTCTACTATTGATTTGAATTCTACAGAATATACTGTTAAATTTTTAAGAGAAACAATAAAAAAACAAATATGTTTGGCCATCAGTCAGATATTGCGACGGTAGAGAATCGGTTCATTTTTTATGGCTTCTTAGAATCACCGGGTCAATGTTCATTCTTCTGTGGAAATAGCTATAATTCGTAAAATCGAAACCGCATACCGACTAATGAAACAACAATAATCTCGATATTTTTTTTCATGCAACACTCCAAATTTATTTTTATTTCTCTAAAATACTTTTCAACGTGAAAATGTGTGATTTAACATTATTTTATGAAAAATTACCTACTTTAAATTAACATTAATTATGTTCCTTACGACGATAAATTTGTATGTAATCTAAAAGTGAAGAATAAAATGATTTTCCAGTTTTATTAACATGTGCCAATTACTGGATCACAAGGTGTCATACACTGGGGTATCAGGTGCCAATTACTGGTGATTTTGGGAATTTTTTATGTATATATATTTATAAAAATATCAATTCAAATATTTTTGATTTCTGCGAACTAAAAGATGCATAGATGTGCATTCTTTAATACAAAAATATTTGCAAGTGAATATTTTTTTCTAAGTAATGAAAACAGAAGTAAATTTAAGGACAAATTCTTAAAGTGCCAATTACTGGAGTCGTTACCCTAAGTGGAGAATGCAAAAGAAATATAATGTTGAGGTTATATTCACCCCAACTCAATCAGTTATGACAGAAGAAAAAAAAAATCCTCACCAGTTAAGGGTAACAGCGCTTCGACAATTTTTGCAAAAATTATTTGGTATCTCCATGTGCGTGTGCCTCAGGGTGTCTAGACATGTTTTCACGTGAGAGGACCCTTTTTTGTAAATACTTAAACTCAAAACGTAATGCAAAGAGTAGAAGTAAAATCGGTGCGCAAAAGAATAGAACAAAATTATATGTACGAGAGCAAATCAAAAAGTCACTGCGCCTATTTTTTTTAGCCAAAATACGGCTGTGAATACAAAGCAAACATATACATTCCCTGCAGTGACAGTTCTTTGAACCGTACCAGCCGTATTTGCTTTTTGCTCGGAGGAGCGGAGCTGCTATCAGTTATTTAAGATGACGTTTGTTCTTCAGACGTCCACAGCTTATGAGCAGCGAAGTGTTATTCCTTTTCTATGGAGCAACACCCATAGCAATTAAAAGGGAAATGCACCTACAGTCCAGACCTTGCCCGAGGGATTTTAATATTTTCGTTCCCCTGAAGAAGTTTCTGACAGGACAGAGATTCACATACGACGAGGAAGCCAAGAACGCGGTCCAACGGTGGTTCCACAGGCATCCGGAAGAATTTACCACAGGGGAATCTCTAATTTAGTGCTGCGATGGGACAAATGTCTGAACTGGTGTGGTGACTATGTGGAGAAATAATGTAAGGTACGTAGTACACTGTGTATATTTGTAAATACCTGTAGTATGTACTTGTTTTTGGCGAATAAAAAATAGGCGCAGAGACTTTTTGATTGCGTGATATCTCCGAATAGAGTGGCACAATTGACATTTGCTTCATTAATAATCTCATAGAATAATGCAAGGATAATAGAGAAAGGAACCAGGATAAGACTTGGCGATGGCAAACATTTACCGTCAATACGAAACTGCATGTTGCACTTCTGTGTATGGACGCGGCCGAAACGAACTGTCAACTTTTCAAGAACTGTTTTCAAGAGAGAAAAATTATGAAAACCGTATGGGGAACCAGAAGTGGATGGCGGGTATGACGTTCCACCTTAGTCGCATCATCATCTTGACTTAATCTCCTGCGTGTTGTAGTTTGTATTGGATGTGATGGCCTCTTATATACAATGGCGATATACTGGTATCTCTACCAGTGATCCAGTGGATAAATCAATGTGCAATCCGTAGTTTCCCTTTTCGTGGATTGCGCATTAATTTGCCGGCACAGACCGGGAAAGGAAAGAAAGCAAGTTGCGCATTGATTTGTCAACTGCTACTGAAAGTACTGAATTGGTACTGCATTGATTCATCTACGGGTACATATACCAACATACTGCCACTGTTGACAGTTCGATACAAGATTCAATTCAATTTGGGATGTCATCCACGTTCAATACTGACTACAACAAGCATTAAAGCAACAACTCGACTTCTGGTCTGGTTCAAAAAAACACAACTGTCTTCAGGGCATCATACTACCAGCAAAACCCAAAATAGTGGTAGGTACAGGGGACCCTGGAGTGTGCTGTGAAGTATTTTCCCCTTGGTCCTGTTTAACATAGTCAAATGCTAACGTTTGAGCATTTTGTACACTCATATCTTCGGAAATAAACGAGTGCCACAATGATCCACTGCTTTGTTGTATTTACATCTCCCCATCGGTGATGCCCTAATTTACATATACCTGCATTACACCTTTGAACGGAAACGTTTTGAGGGTGTAATGCAAGGTTATGTCCTTTATATTTTGAAGAAAGATCCTCGGCTATGTATAAACTAGTTTTAATTTCACTTGAAGACTTACTTTTGTATCAGGTGGTAAAGTGCTTTGTCGAAAACAGGTCTCTGATTGGTGGGCAGCCAGAACTGTGGATAATAAGCGAAGCTGACAGCGGTGCGGCCTCCATTGACATTTGTGTAGACTCGGATGTCGTGAGTCTTGTCCCATTCACTCAAACTGCCGTTGAGTCTCTCAATGACGTAATGCATCATGCCTCGATTTGTAGAATCGCCAATAAACATCAACTTTAAGAGAAAAATGAAAGAACAAAAATCATTATAAGAACAGATTTTGTTCGTAAAGCTACTCTGTCGAAAGATTGTTTAGTTAATTTACCGGTCTGCAATGACTATTATTTGCAGCATTTTAAAAAATCAGTTTGTAAAGTGATGCTTTGTATACAGTTCAAAACATATTTTTGGTTTCAAAAAAATTATTTGCATAAACAATGCACATAAATATAGGGTTAAAAGATTTAATATTTGTAGCGAAAAATTTGAGACTTTGCAACGGATATTCAAAGTACGAAAGAACATAAAAGGTCAAGAAAAGTCCCTTCAACCTCCTTACTAAGTTTTAGTTTTGACGTACTTAGTTGCATATGATTAAATTTACGTTACGTACTTTTTTATAAAAAAATAATAATTTAATATAAAACAGCTGGGTCATTTCACGGTATTTTTGAGATTTATGTAGAGTCCGTAACGGTACTTTTTTTTGCCATAACTTTTCTACTTACTGTTTGATTTGCAAATTATTTTAATTTGAGTTGGCATAATGGTAGGAAAAGCTCAAAATAAAATAATATGCTAATCAAACAGTAAATTAAAAAGTTATGGCAAAAAAGATCACGTTACGGATTCTACATGAATGTCAAAAATACCGTAATCTGACCCAGCTACCAGAAAAGCTGCAAAAGCACCAGCAACAATTGCTGTACATTTATATTTGGCTACTTTCTGCGGCCAAATGAGATAAGTGACCTTTATTGAGCAAAAATAAATAAAAATTTCCTTGGGGTTTTGGGAAGCTATTTACCTTCTTTCCAGCCAAGCACTGTTTCAGCTGATCTGTGGACAGTACTACGTGCCTGCAACCATAGGGCTGCCATACTGCTTCCCTCCAGAAACATGTACTTCGATCTGCACAAGAGCGACATGGCAAAACCCAGCGACCTGAAAGAAGTTGTTCATTTCAAGTTAACAACCACAGATGGTTAAAACAAAATACAGACAAGGCTATAAGCTGTGAATTTCTAAGAAAAGTATTTAATTTTCTCTGTTGGCGAAAAATAAAAGATAATACTCCCTGCCTGTCTTAATGTAGATCCAGATGCTGTATAAAATCTCTCATGACCGAAAACTACGAATTGAATTTTTATTGCACCTCCCCTTAAAAAAAAAAAAAAAAAAAAAAAAAAAAAAAAAAAAAAAAAAAAAAAAAAACTCGCAGCTTTGGGGGAATATTACCTTCACAGTCAGGCAATTCTCCCCACTCCATCGGGTAAAATGCTCCACTTCAGGTAACATTACCAAACTTCTTACACTAAGCAAAAAGTATTTTAATCTAACTAAATTAATAAGAATCTATACGAATAATATGAGCAACGAAATGAAAAATCACTTTTGCTCTAGCAAAATGAAAATGTAGATAAATGAAAATGTAAGAGGTTTTAAACTGCTCAGTGCTCCCCTCTAGAGATCCTATATACAGAGAGATTGGACAATGGCGCGTCGATCTCCGCCATGTTTAGTCCAAGTGTTGTCAGCTCGAAATGCTGTGCTGTGTGAATTTTTAGTTTTCCAACGGAATATAGGACATGACATCTTTAAAGAACAGACTTATTTTCTTTTCTCCTCGTATTGTCATTAAACTGAGTGAGCGCCAAGTCTGGCAATCCGGCGGCAATTGTTTCGCATCGTCATACCGCGTACAAAGATTTTTTTCCCTCAAAAATTTGTTCATAAAGATAGAAAACAAACAGATATTTGTGATCTGCACATTGCGTTTCATAATATCATAATTAGCTTCCAATTTTTTTCGATACGATGTACAGTGTTAATTGGGGCAGAAGATGCGTTACGGTCTACGGGGAGTGAACATCTTTGGACATGAGATGGCCGCCGTTCCGAAGTTGTCCAATATCTCCGCATTTAGGATCTCTACTTCCCTCTTACTTAAGAGTGATACTTTTAACTAGTCACTAGTAAAGTGTCGCTCTTACCTTTAACTTTGCCATAAAGCTGGAATTATCTCTAAAAATTCGCTGAAAATGGCTGTAGTGTATGCGTAGAACTTTTTTATACACAAAAGCTGTCGAAAAAGTCGACATTGGCGCACTCTGTTGTTGAAATCATGAAACGCAGCTACCGGGGCGTTTTACCTGGCGGGGCGTGATACAACGACTATGAGCTTTAAAGTGCTTCTGACTGACTAATTTCAGTCACGACATTAAAAGGGAAGATTATTTAACCTGATTCACATGAAGAAAATACTTTTATTTCTTTGGAAAGTTTGAAAAACTTGAGGGGTGTGCATGAAATTGGTTTTATTTTATTCCGTAAAATGTCTTGTTTTCAAACAAAAGATAAGGTTGGGTAGTTTTGGAGGATGGTTTTGGTGTTTTTTTCTCTGGCTTCTAGCGTTTTCAAGTATTGGTTGATGAATTACAATGGATCAAAAGGACATCAGCTTTAATCAGTTCATTTTTTTCTTTTTTGGTGCTTTTTTTAGGGAAAGGACCTACCACGTGCTTTTTGGTGATAGGAATTGCAAGATTTTCACACAGAATATTCATTCTTACTTTAGGCTTTAAACTGAAGTCAATTTTTAAATGTGAAACTCCATCTCATTAGTCTGATAATTTTCAAAACTCATTGTATTTAAGTTTCTCTGATGCTTTAAATCCTATACGTCGGAATTGAAAGCGAGGATCGATTTTAAAATAAAAATAGCAGGTTCTATTTGGTATTTCCTAAACTCCAACATAATTTACAACCAAGAGATAGTCAGAAGCAATTTCTGAGGCGTTCAATCATTTCTCTGTCCAATAACCATTTATTAAAATATGATATGAATTTACTTCAGGAGACTGATAAATCTAAGGCGACTTTAAATACACTCTTTCAGAAAAAAAAATCATGTCGAAAATGATCTAATTTTAATAATGAAGCAATTACATCAATTACAATAACCATCTTTTATGTGTTGGGAATTTCTTTTTCTGTTCTATTCAGAAGATTTATTTTTTCCCCCTGTCTGACGATATTGATCTTTCTTCTCTTAAAGAATAGATGCTCTTAATGGTTTTTACTTTCATGACGACTACAGATTCTACAATTCTTTCATTTCCTGCAAGGAATAAGTCATTTATGAGAGCTTGTCATCTAAATATAATTTCTATAACATTCTTAATCGTAATTCAAGTTCATTACGAATAAATTAATCATGTGATGATACTGATTCATCGTGCTGAAGTTATTTTTAATTTCTTCGATTAATTTTTTTTACTAGTATCGTTAACGATATCTTTTAAAGAAATGTATTGATAACTTTTTTAGCTTTTTTATTTATTTTCATGAAAAGGAAGAGTGATTATTTTAAAAGTAAATTATTTCGTTCGACGAGTTCTATTAAAATTAAAATGTTAGAAAATTAGTATAAATATAATCAAAGAAAATATTAAACGGCCCTTCTACGGCGGAAGCCGGAGAACAAAATTAACATTCTGCCGACCAAAAATCCAACATTTTAACTGGTATGAGTAACATGCTCAGAAAAAAATTCATAAGTCAGTTATCTTCAGTATTTAAACATAAAAAAAGTACCATTACTTTCTTTTCTTGAAATGAAACTTTTTAGGCGAGGACTTCGAAATTCTCAAACATTTGAAATGTTGTCAAGCAAAAGTTTCAAATTTTTGTGTGATGAAAGTGGTTTAGTCGCTTTTAGTGAGACGGAAAGTCTTACATGCGCTCTTCTCACTTTCTTTCATTCTTGTTGTCCTTGGTTGCATGTACTCCGATGAGTACAGCTGCTGCACTGTTAAAAATTCAGGAAGATTTTCTGGTAATTGTTACTGTAAAATTGCATCGCCGACGCATCGCTGATTTTTACGGTAATTTATACCGGAGAAATAAGCGATCCCAGCGCCAACTGGTTGCTGTGGCCTACTGAGGAAACCGTAAAATTTTACAGTAACATTTGATTTTTACGGTAATAATTACTGGCAACATGGATGCCAGTAACAATTACCGTAAATTTTCCGGAAAATTTTTAACAGTGTGGTTATCAACAGAGTATCCGTTGAAGCACCAAATACTGTTTCGAGTTCTCGTTATTTATACTCTACTAGCAGTACATGCACAGCGATGCCCGTGCTAAAAATTTAATGGAAGTACGTTGAATAAAAGAAATTGACGCCCCCCTCCTCCTCTGATGTGAAATGATCATTTTTCTTTGTATAAAATGCTTAAACACCTTTTCAAGAAAAAAAATACTAAAGTTTCTTTGGAATTTAAAACGTTTCGTCAAATCATTAAATTAGATTTACAGTTGCTTTAAAACTCTATTTAGCGATTTAGCGAGTGAAGCGGTTTTTACTGCAATTTAAAATATTTCGCCAAATAAAGAAAAAGGCATCAAAAAATATTTTTCAAATGTAAAAAAAGTTCCGCAACTCTATTGTTTATCACCAAACTCGCCCAGCAACCACACTATCATAATCTATCCGCCTAACGAAAAAAAAAAAAATGTGTAAAATTCAAAAATTCCACCTAACGTTGCCTTAAAATAATAATCCTAGACTGAACTGCTCAACGCCTATCGCGCCAAGCGACTACGCTACCGGAACCCAGCCCTTTTGCGAGTGAAACGGATGTTTTTTCTTTGGCAATAATAAATGTTTCGCCAAACAAACAAAAAAGTATGAAATCACATTAACAGTAACTTTCAAATCTTTATATACTAAGAGCTGTGTTGCGCGGCTTTGCCCGGTCTACCTTGAGAATAAAAATTGTGTCAAGTGACATATATTCAACAATCAGGCATAAATAAAAGAAAAAAAAAAACACCAGTAAAATTACCCTTTCAAACAATGACGACAGATATTAAAATATTTTAAAGAAATTAAAATGCGAAAGATGGATTTTAAAAACGTAACCATGTAAACACGAAATAAAATAAGTTTAAGAAATTAAATGCAAAATAAGGAAAGAAACGATGGATTCAAAAAGCGTAACCGTGGAAACGCGAAAATAAAATGGTTGACAACCTGAATCAAAATGACATTTTCCGAACTTGATTTAAAAGAGCTTGTACCTTTTTTTCCTTTGAAGATAGAAGCTAAGTTTTTCGACCATAGGTCAAGTGTGATCTGGAGTAAAAAATGTCGTTTTTTCCCAATGGTGTCAAAAAAAAAAAAAAAAAAAAAAAAAAAAAAAAAGCGAAAAACTGTGGGACAATTCCTTCCCTTTTTATTGATAGATTTAATGAAGAAAGTAGTGCATAAATTTCAGCTAAGCCTAAAAAAGGTCGCGCTAAAAACGCATATTACTCGCGCCGTAATTAAGTTAGAGCATTGAAACAAATTGTTTAGAACGCGGAAAATTCTACCCTTTTCAATGATATATAATATTAATATGTGCAAGTAATTTTTCACTCCCATATTCGGGAATTTATGTGAAATTTGGTGTTAAATTGGAATAAAAAAGGAACTATTTATCGGATTTTTTCGAATTATAGCCTATGTCACTCAGTAAGAAAGCGCTTTTCATATAGTGAAGGAATTTTTCAAATAGGTGTAGTGGTTCCAGAGATTACCTCGAACATATAAACACACAAAAATCCGCTCTCTCTCTTTATAATATTAGTATAAATTTTCTTCATTGAAATATACAACTTTGTTGTGAATATGCCTGAAACGTCTTGGCCAGAATTCGATCCAAGGTCCGATGAGTTCAAAGCTTAAAGCTCTGTCTAACGATTGAGCCAAAAATAAAAAAAAAAACCCGAAAGATTTATAGTTTTAAAAGAAGTGGGGTAGACTGAACATGAAATTTTTAAAAAAATTTATTCTTGATGAATTGGCAGTAGTAATTTCTTCCCATACATTTGCAAAATGGAAAACGGGCCGTGGTAGCCTGATCGGTAGGGCATTGGACTCGGGGCCGGAGGGTCTCGGGTTCGATCCCCGCTGGTCGAAGACCCACCGTCGTCATTAAAGGGGACTGGGCGACGTTAAATATGCTCGTGGTCTCAATGTCCTCCAAGTGAAACGATACCTCTGGGGGTGCTAGCACCAGGTAGCTATTAGCTCTTGGACTAGTTCTAAATTCTCATTAACTGTTCGATCCGGTGATGGTGCTGCCATCTATCGGTATATAAAATAATGGAGGCAAGGCACTTAGTATGCAGTCCTCGACATAAATACAGTTGTAGTCAGTTGTGACTCTTGAATAGAATAGAATAAAATGGAAAACAACTAGAAAGTACTGTATTTGCCCACTGAGATTGCGTACTTGCGTGTTCATTCATTGTCTTCTATTTCATGTTCTCCCATTTTCTTTTAAAATTACATACTGAAAAAGCACTTATTTTTGCGGCATATTTTTTCACATTCGGGATAAAATTTGCGAAAACTCCAACATCTTCATTTTCGCAAAAATTACGGCTCACAAAAAAAAAAAAAAAAAAAAAAAAAAAAAAAAAAAAAAAAAAAGAAAAAAAAAAAAAAGAAAAAAAAAAAAAAAAGAAAAAACAGCTTTTACAGTAGATTATTTAAAATGTTTTCACCGTCATGCGACAACTGCTAATCCTTTAACGATGTTTTGGATTTTTTAAAGATGAAATTGAGCCGAAGTAATAAGTCACTCTTCGGTTCACCTAGCACGTATTACCTTTGTTACATTTCAGAAAAAAATGGCACTAATTGCTTCTTCAATTTTATCATTTTTAACGCCATAAGACAATATTTCTAAAAGGAAGAAAAGAAGTTCAATGAAAACAAAATGCAAAATTTTCCTTTGTGCTTACCGGGTGCATCACCAATCTGACATATGGGCAAACCAGCTGTTTCGGCAGTATAAGAGACCCAGTCGCGTGAGATACCGGCATCCCTTTGTATACCGCAAAGCTCTGTGGGGGAAACCCGCATCTCGCACTCCTACAAAGAAAATATTATTCAAAATGAATGACCTTTTTTTTTTCCTAATACAAGTTTTAAATTCTCTAATGGAAAATAAGCGCATCGCCGCACAACAAAGGACATCTAATTTCGTTTCGTTCCAACATTGCATGAAATATTATGGAGGGGGAATGTGAGGCAAAGTGAAATGGTGAAATATTAACACTGTTTTTAGCGCTACCATTCCAATTTGTTCATTTTGAAAAAGTTAAGTTTTCTTAACCATTTGACTTTGCCCCACATTCCCCTACTTCCAATACCTATAAAATAAGTTACACGCACAAAATGTTTCAACTAATGTTTTTATTTTTTTCATGTGGCAAGATTTTGGCAAATACTAGGAATAAAAAGAAACTAATTACTCAAATAAATATTAAGTACATTTTTAATTCAAAATATCACACAGTCACGGATACCAGAGGAAGCTCAGGGGGTCATGACTCCCCCCCCCTTCCCAAACCGTCGACAATAGTATCCGTCCACATTGTGTCTCTACACTTTATAAATGAAATGTAAACGAGTCTTTGCAGTTCATTAATTATTTTTGAAAGTAATATTTAAAATATTATTTCTTTTCATTGCTTATGAAATTAATTTGCAACGTTTATGCCCTATTAAGTGTCTTATAATCGGCCGATCTGGTGCTTTTGACATCCAAGCAGTTTGAGACAATTTTCGTACCCAAAACCGTAGGTTCATTCATGGGTGTGGCAATCTTCAGCATGACCCTAACCTAAAATGGTAATCTGTATCCACCTATGATAACAAAGTTCAAAAGAAGAAAAAAAAAAGTATCAGCTAAGACGAGTAGCAAGCACAATTTCGTCTAGACTGATTCGGATTCAGTTGATCAGGAGAAGAAAAAAGAAAAAGTGTAAAAAGTTGTGAATACTGAGAATTACTTAGCAGAAAATATTACCTGATGCAAACTGCAGACTTGGTGGGTGAGGGCTGGATCGAATGGCGGTTCTCCGAGGGTTAAGGTGAGTCGATGAATCACAAGGTTGTAAGTGTTTATGACCCAAGGCTCAGTGTGAGTGATGTCCACCACCAGGAAGGTGATCCTATTTTCGCCTACTCCCAAAGTATAGTTCGTCGTCCTAAGAGAAACAAAAAGAAAATGATTTATAATACATTAAAAAAGTCTTTATTAGGACAATAATTTTAAAATTTTCACAGGGGGAAAGCAAAGGTTACTTCCTCCTGGTCCTCTTAAGTGACGAACCTGACTTATTGGTAGCTAATTTCAGGAACGAATTGCGCCATCAACTTATTGCAATGTCTCTGTGCAATTTAAATCTCTTCCCAAGTGAAGAAAGTTTTGTTTCGTTATCTTTTAATTCGAAACCCGAAATGGAGAATCAGTGTAAAAAAAAAAAAAAAGAAGAGAAAATTTTTTAATGGTGTACTCAGGGTTAATTTTGATAGGAGGGTGTAATAGGAATGGCTTCTGAAGATAGCCCACAAAAGGTACAAAGAGGTCGTTGTGCCAATGCTGGTGATTGTAACCAACTGCACAGTTTTACCCATTTTACTTTTTCTTTTACCAGAGTGTTTTTTTGCAATATGTTAAGGCCACTTTTTATCAATGTTAAATGTACCTATATTTTAAAATTACAAATTAAATCAACATGATTTTTAACTTCAGGAGTTGTAATGGGTCTAATAATCACATTTACGGTGTCAGAAAAGCAACGAGTGAAATCAAAAAATTTTCCTGTCCATCCATTATTATTTTCCAACTTCTTTAGTTTCATTATTCATAATCTAAAACAATCCATTGAACTTGAAGCCCTTTGATACTTTTCACTTTTTTTACGTGACAAACTTTGCACTGGTTATATGGTATTTACCTGGTGGGTCCATACTTGTCATCGATCCGGACTTCAGTTTGGCAGTTCTGCGCCTGCGCCGACAGTCTTACCATGAGCTGATCGTAACTGACGTTGGCACGGTAATCCGTCACCAAAGGGTTGAAAACGGGCGAAAGACCGAGGGGAGGAAAGACGGAGATTCCAGAAAGGTAAGGCATTGTGGTGGGATCTGGAATAAAGGAAGGATCAACCCATACATAGCTTGTTAAAATAGGTTATACAATTTTATATCAATTTTCATGAAAAGTTTCCTGTTCTAAAATGGATGCCCGAGTTTAATAAATTAATCACTGTATTGAGATACTAGACGAGTGGAAACTTTAAACATAATTCAGTATTTGTTCCGATCTTTAAGTAATTGAAATTAAAAGGAAAATAACAAAGTTTTTAAACTTACCATCACTACAGCTTGGTATATAAGGCTCTGAAACGATAAAAGCATTTCGGGTAAGATTAATTTAATTAATTAAAAAATACGCATATGTATTTGAAAACACATATTTTTACATAAACGTTTTATAAATATTAAGCTATGGAAAATTATGGTTTCTTATGTAAAAATTGTTTTGATTTCCAACGGAAAGGTACATATAAAAAAAAAGTTATTGACCCGCGCGTAATTTGGGCACATAACGCATTCCTTATTTTGCTGTTTTTCTTGAGTTAAAAATGCTTTTTCTCATGAAATAATTTCGTACATTATTGCATGACTACTTACTGTACTTTTAGTTTAAAGAATTTCAAGTGAAAAATATTTTGCTTCATTTTTGGAACACTGTTACATAAAATTTTTATATGTAGGTAAAATCCTTGTGCATTATGAATTAATATAGGAAAGGATTTTAATAATTTAATTTTTAACCTGGTATTTAGTTTGAAATTAAATTTAAACTATCCAAAAATTGAACAAACGAAAAATAAATAAGTAAAAGGAATTTGGTTGCCCTTGAATTGTATATTTATTGAGGAAAAAAAAACACACTATATCGTATTTTTAACCAGCGCTTTGAGAGAAAAATAAATTTCTTCATTGAACAGACGAAAATAAGTAAGAAAACGATTAAGTATTCGGTCTAAAAAAGTTTCATAAATTGTATTTTGTTCAAAACAACTACTCGCAATATAAATCAAAAGAAACAGATGATACAGATTTTAGAAAACGTCAATAAAGAAATGTTTTTTGAATCAAAAAAGGCAATTTTCAAGGGTGGAGAAATTCTTTACCATATAATTATCGTTCCGTTTTTCTTGAAAAATACATTTTAAATCAGAAATGAGAATAGGGGAATAAAACTATGCATGAACGGCTTTAAAATTGTTTGTTATCGTGGAAAATATTACTCTCAAAGCGAAAACTATTTCTTATTTTGCTATAATAAATAGGACAATATAGATGCATTAGCATTTAACTTAGGTTGGTTGAGTTTAAAAATCTAAGCTATGTTGCTCACCTTTGACATCCGAAAATCGACCGTAATTCCAGTGTCTAACTTGCTCAGTGAAATTCGATTTGCGGCTGAAAAGACACGTAAAGCAGTTTATTAGATAAAGAAATTTTAGCATTTAAGGTCAAATAAAAGGAAGAAAAGACGAACTACTCATCAAGTATGAATGGTATATTATACCCAAGTAACACATTTAAAATTTTTTCCAAAAAGTGAACGAATTCAACGCGTGAAAAACAACCAAAGATGTACTGAATAAGTAGGGACTGATATTCTTCCTAATGACGTATCAGTTCTTGCTTCATGTTCTTTCTTTGGTATTATTTAGTAGGTATTTCCCATTTTTTCAAATTTTGTTATCTTTTTCATACTGAAATTTTTTGATAAGTTATGTGTACTTGATATTTTTATAATATTTCAATGTCTTGATAACTTTTGTTTTTCGTGAATATATACATACAGTGGCTCCCAAAAGTGTTCGTACACTTTGAAATTTTTTAGTAAAATCGAAACAACTCAAAACTGTATTCGAATATAAAGTCCAATATTTTTTCACATTATTCCTTTGTCATTCTAAATAAAACCCTGTAATTTTTTCAAAATATTGACGGATCTCCTTTTTGAAATGGGTCGAAAAACGAGGAGACAGAGAAATAATACGTCACAAAAGTCTTCGTACACCTAAAGATTTTCGAATAAATTCATGATTTAAATTTATCATATGTCGTTTTTTTATTATTTTTGCATTGTATTGACCCTTAAAAGTCATTTGGGTTTAATTTTTTGTTTATTTATTCCATAATATTGTGCTTATTACTTTAAAATGGCTGGTATTCGTAAAAAACCACAAACACCATTCGAAATTTGATTTTTTTCCCTCATATTAGCGGTAAATTGGTTTAAAATGTCTCTAAATTAGTTAATTTATTCCATTCTATAGTAAAGTACTTGATAAAATGCTTAAAAGAAAATACTTGGACCGAAAACAAGGTAAGAAAAGGTCAACTGGCAAAGTTAACAAAGCGTGATCGGAGGTTTACAGTTAAAAAAATTATGAAAAATACACATTTGAGTGCTGAAAAAGTTTCTGCAGAATTGAATGGAACATTTTACGTTTAATTTTCACCTAAAATTGTTCGCCAAGTTCTCTGATTAGCTGGATTAAAGGGGACCTCTTCCCGCAGAAATTTTCTTGTTCGTGCGAAAATCAGTAAGCTTACGCCTTCCGTCGTAATATCAATGATTAATAAGCTCAAAACGTTTTGGAACAACGTCTTACTTATAGATGAAAACAAATTCAACATTTTGGGTTAAATTGTTGTATAATTGTCAATAGAAGAAAAAATGAGGAATTTAATCTTAAGAACTTAGTTGGATCAGTTAATCAGAACGGTGAAGGTGTTCTTGTGTGAGGGTGCATTATAGCATCAGAACTTGGAAATTTGGAATTTTTTGATGAAATAATGAATCATGCTGTTTATTTAAATATTTTGAAAAACAATTTTAAACTATCAGCCCAAAATTTGGTAATCGGAAACAACTTTGTTTTTTATCAAGATAACGATAAGAAGCACACGTTTGCGTTTGGTGCCTGAAAAATTGTCCTTAAGCTTAGAAATATCTCATCAGTCGCCAGATTTAAACTTAATGGAACATGTTTGGAGATATCTGGTAGCTAGATTACGAAAATACGCCAATGAAACGAAAAGCGAACTAGAAAAAGTAAGACTCGAAGTGCGTCTGAACACTTACTCAGAAATTGCACAAAAAAAGAAAGAAAAAACAATGAAATCTATTCCCAGACGTTTAAAAGCTGTTGTTGATACTGCATGATATTCTACTAAATAATAACTTTGTAAAAAGGTAGATTATTTACTAATTTTTTGACATTTTTTTCAAAGTGTACGAAGACTTTTGTGAGATAAAATTTCTGGCACTTTTTGGTTTTTGATTTTTTAAAAATTATGTTTTAATGGTTTATTAAAATTTTTTATGTAGTTTTGCTAAAAATATATCATAAATCTTATAATAAAATACCTATTCCTAAATATTAATTCTAACCAATGGATAATGGCCTATTTCATTGAAAGTCGTAGGTGTACGAACACTTTTGGGAGCCACTGTATATGTACCCTGTTCGACAGATTAACTTCAACGCAAAACTAAAGCGTACTCTAAACACTTGAACATGGCTATTAATTCTTCATAAATTCAGGGATACTTACAATAAATGCATATTATTCAAAAGAAACAAGAAGTTCCGTCTAGAACTATACGAGCCTACTTTCCCGTATACCCAGACTACTTTCTAGTATCTGATCAATATTCTCAAAAATAGCTAAAATTGCAAATTGTTTCAAACATATTTTTGCAAATTTCTAGGAATAAAGTATTCCTCACACATCTAAAAAAATTAGATGCGTAAAAAAAAGCAGCACCTTTTAAACAAAGCAGCTAATACACTTTTTCCCTTAAAAAAATTCTTTAACAGCTTTCAAAACGAAAAAATAATAATTAACGTTAATAAGCTTGTTAAAACAAATACATCAAATCAAAAAAAAAAAAAAAAAATCGTTTCTTTTTCCCCTGTTGCCAAAAATAATTTTTTAAATGAATTAATGCACTTAACAAAATAAATAAAAACTGTTGGATATAGCAAAAGTCTGTTGGCAACAGTCGGACTGCTGGGTGAGGTCGAGAACATGGCGTTTGCATCCGTCGGTGTAAAGTAACAGCTCATAATTTATGTCTTGTAAATAAACCCATTTTTCGTATTTGTTGCATCCGTGTTCATTAAACACACTCGAAACACCTCAGGCACGGATATAACAAAAGTGGCGACGAGGATTTTCACGAATTATGGACTATTAAATTGAATAGAATTCTGCAAGCATGAAAAAAAATGGCTAACACTGATGAATTACTGAAGCAACTAACACAGCTGGCATTTACAACAAATCAACGGCTGGAACTTTTGGAAGAAGCATTTCGCCAACATCAAGGCCCATCAGCAACTACAGCGTCCAATGGACCTGATAACGTTGAATTTTTAATGGAAACATTGGCGAAAGGTATTAGTGACTTTATTTACGACGCAGATCGCGGACTAACATTCGATAAATGGTACACACGGTACGAAGAAACTTTCAATACCGATGCAGCTAAATTGGATGACGCCGCTAAAGTTAGATTACTTTTAAGGAAATTGGATCTACCGTCGTATAATAAATATGTCAACTACATTCTTCCAAAGAAAGTCAAAGATGTAACATTTGCCGATACAGTGAGTCAATTGAAATCTATTCTTAGTCTTAAACAGTCAGTATTTCACAAAAGATACAACTGTCTTCAAATAAAAAAATCAGACTTCGATGATTTCGCCTCATATGCAGGCATTGTAAATAAAAATTGCGAGGATATTGAATATAATTGGACATCGAACAGTTCAAATGCCTAATTTTCATAAGTGGACTAAACGCACCAAAGTATTATGAAATTCGTGCTAGACTGTTACAATTAATGGATAAACAATCCCCTAATTCACCAGTTGATATTCGCAAACTCGTAGAAGAATGCCAAACTTTCACTTCATTAAAAGAAGATGCAGCCATGATACAACAGTGCAGTTCAGCAAAATCATCAATTAATAAAGTTTCGAAAGATAAATTAGCAAAATTTGGCGAGGAAAAATTTCAAGAAACCCGAAACAAAAGATCGTCTGCTTCCAAGTTTGACAAAAAGAAAAGCGCAAAGCTTGGTGAATCATCGCCAAATCCACGTAATGATAATCCAATTATGCCAAAATATCCTTGTTGGTTTTGTGGTGAAATGCATTTTGCAAAGAATTGTAATTATTCAAAACATCATTGCCAAAAATGTCACAGAATCGGGCATAAAGATGGATATTGTAACAGCGGACGCCAAGCTACTGCGGCTGGACGGAAGAAGAAAGGGAAGTATTTTTCGCCTAATACAGAAGCAGTTTTTGCCATAAATGAAATTTCTGTTGAAGATAAAAGAAAATACATTTCCGTGCAAATAAATAATGAAATGGTCAAACTTCAATTCGATACAGCTTCTGATATTACTATTATTTCCGAAGATACGTGGAAACAAATAGGGAAACCAACGGCGAACAAAACAAAATTTTCCGCCAACAGTGCATCTGGAAATCTCGTAAAGTTAACCCATAAATTTGACTGTCAAATAACAATAAATGACACTACGAAGACTGGGACTTGTTTCGTAACAGAAGTACAAAATCTCAATTTATTTGGAATTCAGTGGATCGAACTGTTTGATTTGTGGGACGTTCCGATTTCAAGTATATGTTGCAGTGTTCGCTCAGTTCCGGACATTAATTTTACCCCGCAACTTATGAAGGAATTTCCTGCAGTATTTTCAACAGAATTAGGTCGCTGTACAAAAACAAAGGTGACACTACAATTAAAGAAAAGTGTTCGACCAGTATTCAGAAATAAGAGACCAGTGTCCTATGCCGCACTTCCCAAAATTGAAGAAGAGTTAGATCGGTTGGAAAAGTTAGGAATAATTTCGCCAATTGATTATTCAGCATGGGCAGCTCCTATCGTAGTCGTCAAGAAGCCAAATGGGAAAATACGAATATGTGCTGATTATTCAACAGGACTGAATGATGCACTGGAAACGAACAAGCACCCGTTACCCGTTCCAGATGATATTTTTGCAAACTTAGCTGGAAATTGCATTTTCAGTGTGATAGATTTATCTGAAGCATATTTTCAAATTGAAGTAGATGAAGATTCGGGTAAATTACTCACTATAAACACTCATAGAGGACTTTATAAGTTTAACAGATTACCCCTAGGAGTGAAACAAGCACCTGGAGAATTTCAGAAAATTATTGATGCAATGATTTCTGGACTTAAAAACACAAGTGCTTATCTTGATGACATAATGGTTGCAAGCAAATTTGTTTCTGAGCATAAAAAGCAATTAAATGAACTTTTTGGAAGGCTTCAAGATTACGGTTTTGTCGTTCGTCCAGAAAAATGTCAACTATTTTTACCGAAAATTGAATTTTTGGGTCACATAATTGATGGCAACAGTCGGACTGCTGGGTGAGGTCGAGAACATGGCGATTGCATCCGTCGGTGTAAAGTAACAGCTCATAATTTATGTCTTGTAAATAAACCCATTTTTCGTATTTGTTGCATCCGTGTTAATTAAACACACTCGGCACACCTCAGGCACGGATATAACAAAAACAATAAAATGTCAACTTAAAGAAATACTTTTCACTGTCAAGAAAAAAAAATCGTCTGCGCATATCGTTATGTAGAAACATAAATGACTTCGAGTTTATTCGCCGAAAACTGAATACCTAAATTAAAACTTTAGCGTGAAAATAAAAACAAATCATATCAACAATAATTATTTCGCAGTTAAAACCATAGCTGCGGAGTCGGAGTCAATCTCATTTTGAGATAAAGGAGTCGGAGTCGAGTATCCGAGAATCGGACTCAGTCATTTGTCCTCCGTGTATAAATTTTTGCCCACGCTACGAAGTCAGAGTCGAAGTCGGGGAGTCGGAGTTCGATTAATTATCGGACACAGGAGTCGGAATCGGAGTCAGGTGCTTCTAAATTCTCGGAGTCGGAGTCTGGAGTCAAGAGCTATTTCCAACAAAATTTGTTTGAAATAAATCCGCCTTCAAGTACGGAATCTACATTGACTTTCAGTTTCCCCGTTGGCGCTAATGTTAAGTTTTTTTGAACTGTTCAAAATTGAACAAAAAATAGTTCAAATCAAAAAGTGAAATATGGGAATGAGGTGTCTTCGCCGAGATCTTTCGAACAAAAAAAAGTTTGTTCGAATCGGACTATTCATTCAAAAGTTATTAGGGGGGGGGGCAGGCAGACAGACCGACAGACATTTTTCCCCATCTCAATACCCTACTTTCCAATTTTTAATTTTTAAATATTTATTCAATTATTTTATATATTTTTGATTTTTTTTTGTTTTTCGCGATGATTTTAAGATGCATTAAGCCTTCTTTCATGCTTTTTTCTTCTTTTTCTGACTTTTACTGGGAAAGTAGGCTAAAAAGGGGTTTGTTACTAAGTCCTCGAAATAGGAAATTAAAAATTTTACGACTACAACCAGCCATTCAAAAAGAATTCTTAAAATATTCATGTTTGTGTTTTGTATTTTTAGTGAGTGTCTAAATTAAGAAAAACTCCCGTTTTCTAGAAAATCTTTAGGAAACTGGGCTTTGTTACACTTTTTTAGTAACAATACAGTTTCTTCTTAAGTAAAGATACTTAAGAAGAAACTGTACTGTAACTAGAGACTTTTACTGAAGTCTAGTTTCAAAGGTTACGTTCGCGTAACGCTACCGGTCGACCGGTGTCTTACCAGCGCGTTCTAATAGAACCTCCGGTTAACTGGTTGTTTCCGAAGTCGTTCTAATAGTTTCACTGGTAGATCCACCGGTCGACCGCAATTTAAGCTGATTGATTGGTTGATTGAACCATGTGGCATTTTAAACTAATAATAAGTATTTTTCATCTGCGCATTATTCGTCTGCGCAAGCAGCCGCTTATCAACCGAAAGCGTTCGATGAAACATCGGTTGTGTAACAACCGGTTAAAAACCGATGACGTCATAAGCTGTCATGTGACCAACCGACAGGGGTTTACCGTTATCGCTATGCGAAGGCAACCATAGAGATTTTCTAGTAAAACGAAGCAGTTTCTTTAGCAGGGTAGGTATAAAGTGAGCAATGCACATTAGTCCATTTTTTTTGACAGGAAACTCTATTTGTCACCAAAGAAATGCAACATCTTCCTTAAATTAAAGCACAAACTAGAAGTAAAAATCTGACAGGATAAAAACGAAATATTCATAGAAAAATTTAGTAATTTCTCTATAAGAATTAGTAAATAAATTTACCGTTTTTCTTTGAATTCACTAAATATTTGAGAAGCGAAATTCCTTTTAAAACAGAGGAAAAAAAAACATCAAAACACAACGCCGGAACAAGAAAGAGTTTAATTACACGTTCCATTACAGAAGCCCACAAAGATCTAATGAAAGCTCTCTTTCAAATCCGGGCAGATTAATTTCAACGTAAAACTAAAACGTACTCAAAATAATTGAAGGCGGCTATTCATTCTCTCGCTCTCCTTATTTACCGCTTCATTACTCCAATCGACCGGAGAACAAATAATTGTCCTTCCCAACGTCGGCTAAAGTGATTGGAAGAGCATGGAGGTTCATTTATAACGCGTGATTTCTTTGCCGTTTGTGAAACGGGGATATTAAGAATGGGTAATCATCGGGAAATAGTTTTCCTGCACATGTGGATTCATTTTTTCCCCTTTGATTTCGGATGGTACAGACGTGTCTTCAAATTACTGTATCATTAAATTAATACGAGAGATTGAGATAGATTAAGATAATGAAAAGAAACAGCAAATTGTTTATCTTTCTGATTAAAATGATTATATGTGTAGTAAAAAAAAAGAGCTACCAAAGTAAGAAAATGTTAAGGGCTGTTGTTTTTTAGGTGTTTACTAGTGGTACCCGCACGGCTTTGTCCGTAATGGAAAATTTAAAAGGTCTTTTGGTTCGCCTGTATATTTACAAATAATGTATGGTGAATTTTCTCGCCAATTGGCTTCTACCCATGTTACAGTTCCACGTTATGATAATTTCGTACCTCGCCAATTGGCTTATGCCCATGTTACGGTTCCACGTTATGATAATTTCGTAATTTACTCGTCCATCTCATGATAGTTTTGCTTTTAAAATTGAAATAAAAAAGAACCACATCAAATTTTCAAAAAATCGCTTCGAGGTGCACACCCCCATGCTACAAACTAACTTTGTGCCAAATTTCATGAAAATCGGTCGAACGGTCTAGGCGCTATGCGCGTCACAGAGATCCAGACATCCTTCGGACATCCAGACAGAGAGACTTTCAGCTTTATTATTAATAAAGATTACAACTTTGTTTGAGAAGAGTAGTTGGAATCGTTTTTTTCCATCCCTAATGGTGGACTACATTTTAAGGTGCTCCTGAGTTGTTGGAACTGAGCTCCCTTACAAAGTACGACACTTTAGCAACTCGTACTACAGTCGATATTTTTCTGTTTTTAAGTTCCATACAATAATGCTTTTTTTTATTTTCAACAAATTGATTCATGCAATATACCGACAGTCTGGTTATTACACTGGTGCAAGAAATTAAGAGAATTTTCAGATTTGGTCAATTATTTCCAAAACTACAGGACCGATTTTAATGAAATTTGGTATGTACATACATTAAAACAATACAAAACAAACAACCTTCCAAAATTTAAAATACACACGCATGATCATAAATAACACCCGTTAGAGTCGGAGGGTATGAAATAGCGGTTGCAAAATTGAACAATAAACTGGGTTTGTAGGGGTACGGTTCCCTCTAACAGACATATAGGCCTCGCAGTGTGACTCCGTACTTAAATGAAGCAGTTTATGGGATCCCAGGGCAGTTATTTACACTCGTTCAAGAACGCTGTTCTCAGGCTATGGATGGTCCTTGGAGGGGTGTTTTGCGAGTTGCTATTGCCCTTCCGAGAGCGTCCCAGACATGCTCTATAGGATTGGAATCAAGAGATCGACTTGGCCAATCCATACAGTAAATATCCTCCCTTTCCAGAAATTCGTCGACCAGAAGAGTTCTATGCGGCCTTGTGTTAACCTCCATTAAAATTAACTCAGGGATAACAGCGCGAGGTGAGCATAGGACTCCAAGACCACATCCCTATACCTCGCAACTGTCACAGAGCCTCTTTCAAAGTCATGGAGGGGTGTGCAGCCATCCAACATGATGCCTGCAAATACCGTCAAGCCTCCACCTCCATAATGGTCGATTTCGCGGATATTGGAGGGTAGGTAGCGGGTCCCGGTTCAGCTGCACCGACTATTCTTGTCCTACGTTCAAGTGCATAGAAGCAGGAACCCGCTACCTGCCCTCCAATATTGCCCTCCAGTGTACATCCCGGGACTGCAGTTTTGTTCTTATTGAGGATTGATCAATCTAAAATAGTGAGTAGCCGAGCTGGAGGCAGTTGTCATCTCATTGAAGCAGAGGGCGTCAACAAACTGGTAGCTAAAGTAAATTTAGCTCACCAGGGAGAGTCCGCAGTCGTGCGGTTCAACTCGTAAATTGAATGCAAAACAGTGTTACCGCTCTTCAACCAGGACTAAGGGAGAACTACATGCAATATGACAATATATTGCATATAGTGCTGCCTTAGCCTTGGCTTAAGGACAGTAATTTACTGCTTAAATTGATTCATATTTCTTTCATCACCAGCAGCAATAAGTGTTTCTCGAAAAACTGCGTGAACTTATATATTTAGTTTGGAATGACTTTTTACTAAAATAAATATTGTTTTGAGGTTCAATAATTTTCTTTAATGGTGTATTCAAGGGAGCCTACATGAGGGGGAGGGGGGGGGGGGGTCGTGGCGCAGACTGCGCCATTGAAATTTGAAGAGGGATTTTTCCCATTTTTTGAGGGGGGAATTTTGCTTTTGAAGGGGGGTCTCCGCGATATTTAGGGAGGCCTCTTGTCTTTAGGTGGGGGGGCACCTCTCATGTATTTTACTTGATGGATAGATTGCTAGGTTGAGGAAAATTACACTGTTTTCACTTCAAAATTACTTGTTATTCATTATGTACTGCTATTTTATGACTTATAAGCATGGAAATAATTCCAAAAAATGGATGACCCTAATTCAGAAAATGAAAATTATTCTTTCCTTTGAATCTTGTGCTCTCTCTCTCTCTCTTTATAATTCAAAATCAAACAAAAAAATATCAAGTCGCATCATTGCAAATGCAAGAGTTTCACAAACTTTAGACGTTTTCAAAGTAATCTTCAATTTGATGAATGCTAAAAAAGTAAGAGCTTATTCGATTAAAGAAATCAATGTTTTAGTAGAATGTCTTCCCACGTTCTCTTCTGCTGCATGTTTTACGATTACGTTAAAATTGTTTACGATCTAAGAAACATCTATTTGCTTGTAAAACTGAATTATTCAGCATTTCTCCTCTTTTTCTTCCTATTTCTCTGATTTCGAATATTTAGATCTCTGCTCACTTAAGTTCTCCGAATCGAAGATTTCTGTTTTCGATTTCGAAGCAGCGAGTTTTTTGGCTGATTTCTTTGTTTGAATTCTGCATGTTGCCAATTTGCTTAAAAGCATTTGAAATTCAAAACAATACAAACAGAGCAAAATATTGAAACGATTAAGAAACAGTAAGCGTATTATAAATAAATCATGATGTTTAGTTTTAATGTGCAAAACATATTAGTTTTTTGATGAAGAGAAATTGGAATATTCCAATGATATATATATATATATATATATATATATATATATATATATATATATATATATATCTTACTTATTATACATGCCTTACTTCCTGGATTTAAAAACACAGTTTTACAAGAAAGAAAAAGTTTAAAAGTCTTTCCTCGTTAATACCAAGATGCTGTACGACATTTCACTTTTTCTATGCAACTAAACTTTGCAGACGACAACGTCTTTGTTTTCCCTTAATTTATTTCAGAGAATGCAATAAATGAATAAGGCACTAGTGACATTATAAAACGCGTGTATCCAAATCCCATCGTTATTTTCCCTTTTCCCCTGCTAGATTCATTCAGATGGAATAGTCTTTACTTGGCAGATTGCCAAATTACATACAATCCGCGGTCAAACAGTAGTTGAATCAACTTTTCGAAAAAAATCCCTGGCGTTTTGCATTGTCTTCTCACAAGGAAATTTAGTTGAATCAACTTTTCTTCCAATAAGTCGAATTTATTCGAACAGCTGCTCTACAGCGCTGTAAAACCGGAACCGAGTTGACTCAACTAGTTTACTTAAACGTTCGGGAATGTCACGAAGAAGTTGATTCAACTAATAGGGATGAGAGTGGTAGCGGCACATAGGCCTGATGGTTTGACTGTCATGTGAAGGAGAAGGATTTCGGTTCATTCTTTCATTTATCTACCTGGTAGCCGTACGTTCTAAAGTTGATTCAACTAAGTTGTCTCGAGCGAAGGAGGACGTAAAACACAATTCCTTAATTAAGTAAGGATCATTTTGGCAATTTTTGACGCCCTTCCCCTTATGTAAGGTGACGTAAGATTTTTCAAACCCCTCCCCTATTCTTACGTAAGATTCCATTTCGTTTTTCACAATGAAATAACGAATCTTACATCACTGAAATAGTTATTAAATACACTATTATTTTATTAAACCGCTTTTTTTTTGTAAAGAAATATTTACCAAAAAGTTGGAATTTAGACTGATTGTTTTTTCGACATCTTTTTTTGTTTTTGATACGGTACTAATTATAAATAAAACACGCCAAACATAGTGCGTATCTTTTACTATATTTTACACTATTCATTTGTAAAACAAATAAAAAACAGCTCATCCTAATACGCTTTTTCACCTCCCAGACGCAAAATGAAATATGATCCCTGCCAAACCAATTAACCGAGCGATTTCTAATGTAAAATACCGACTTGGAAAACATTACGAAAGAATGGGTTTGACCCCCTCCCAGTAAGGGTATGTAGAGATTTTTCCAACACCCTCCCCCTCGAGACTCTTACGCAATGAATGAATGCCCCCTAAGTATTCTTGAGATTCATCTATTCATCGTCGTTTCATAGTCCCATTGCTCTAAGGTAAAGTAATCTTACAGAGTCCTTAGCGTGCATAATAAATAATCCTTAGACCATTGAGAGATAGACAAGCTATTCCATTCAGTCACTATTGTATGCGTTGAAGCAGGAGTAAAGGTGACAAGTTTTATGAACCGGGGAGAAGATCAAATAATTTCGCCGCCGTGTACCACGTGGTTCGGACACCAGTTCTTTGGATTTCGGCGTTTTCTTCCTCTGTCGCTGTTCTACGAGATCGCATCTTTTAGAACCATTTTTAAATCGGCATAACTCAACAACTTACTGTAGAAATTGGAAAAATAAAACTTATCCATGAATAAGAAAACTACGCGCTTGCGGGTGACAGGAAAAAAAAAGAAAAAATGTGCCAAAACATTTCAGACAGAAGGTAAAAAATTAAAGTCGACGACTACTCAAATCCCTACGATAATTAGTGCAGACATGGGAAAGTGTTTCCGTGGAAGGACGGAGTCACGTGGTTTCCACTCACTTTCCCCCGCAAAGACACCCGAGTCAACAACCACACCCACTTGCCGAATCTATGTGTTAATGATCTAAGTAATAATCTGAGGAGGGGGGGGGAAGGTATTGAAAAATAGTCAAAACGAATCAAGGTTGAAGGAGGTTGAAAGTTACCGAATTTGAACAAGCGTCTGTTCGACTATAATTGACCAGCGCTTCTTAACTTGGGTTCCGCGAAATATTGTTAAAAAGGTTCCGCAGGAAATATGTACTTGTCTTGATTGCTCGTTTGACTCGTTTTTTTTTAATACTGTATTCACTGGTAACTTTAATTACTGGTAAACAATGTAGTCGGAGGAATAATCACAGGATTCATCACATCTCCCGTATCATAAATATCGCAAAAACATTTGAATGCAAAAACCTAATTCTTCTGGAGTGTAAAGTTTAAGACCTAATTTGTGCGAGGTGTTTAGCATAGAGCAGTGATTAAAGTGGAGGGAGCAAGTCCAGTCATTGGCTAAGCAAATGCTTGGGCAAAGAGCTCAAGTCATGTGACTCAACATCGACGAATGGTGGACATGCTTTCCGCGTCTTCGCAAAGTGATTATTTCTTCGTCTGTGTGAAATAATGTGGAAAATTGGGAAACTAAATGAGAAAACGTATTTTTTTTTTTGTGAAGCAAATAATCTCCTTAACGTTTGTGGACTGGTTTTTGAAAAACACACAAAAATAACTGAAATTAGCTGCTTTTGAATAACGTAGAAAATGTTTTTACGTCATTTGTTTATTCATTTATTTTTACCTATTAAGATTTGAAATTTTTTGGGGAGAAACGTCTGCTGCAATTTTGTCCCAGTGTTTATTTTTCCGCAGTTTGCGTGTTTCGAAAAAAATGTTTGATTTTAAAATTTTCCTAATATAAAAAGTTATTAATAGTAGAACAATACTGAAACTGTAAAGTGAATTTGATTACCACTTTCACAGAAACTTATAGTTTTATTCTTTCTAAGTCTCCTAGTGCTCCTAGTCTCTTTTTTTCGTTTTAGAAGGAAGTTCCAAATCAAATAGCTTTATAGTTGGTTTTATTTTTTCAATAGAATCGTTATAAGGTATTATTAAACTGTTAACTCACCAACAACCTCCTAGCTTCATATCTTCTTCGACGAAATTCTCCAACGTCTTTTGGGGTCCAAAATACTTTTCAAGTCCTGTTACTAGATGGCGCAAGTGGGCAGTTTTGTATGATGACGAAATACTGGAAGAAAACAAAGGTAGATTCGTTAAATAAAACGGATTGAACAGGGAAAGAAATGAGATGGGATATTGAAAAATTGTACTTGTGTTGTGTTAGGTATCTGATGAAACGTGATACAAAGAAAAAACAATATATTGTTCGTTTCATGTATTACGAATCATGCAATTAATAATTTCTTTTGGCCTTGCTTTTCACTTTAAAACAGAAGTGGAATATATTTATTCAATGATCTTCACCTTAGTTTTGTGTGTTTCAAACATAAGTCACTATATTATACAATATTTATGGTTCAAATACTTACAATTGTCACTTTTTAGTGTTGTTTCGTTATGAAGGAAATAAAATTAAATACTGTTCTTACTGTTGTTGCTGACAACGTAGAATCGTCGAATGAATACATTGCTATAAAGCAAATATAGGTTCCATTAAAAAGATAACAGATACACCGATGTCATATTCAGGGACGCCCGAACTTTAATGTTCGGGAGAAGGAAAATTTTCAGTGTTCGAATGGAACTTCAAATTTTACCAAATGATTAAAAAAACAAAAAAAACGTACATGCATAAATAGCTACATCTAATGATAAAAAACACCAGGAATCATTAAAGAATGAGAAAAAATAATTGCAAAGTTACAATATTTCAAACCTTTCGAATCACCAGTTAAATATGTCGATTGAGGAAAATTTTTGGTAGGACATAGTGACCTACTGTCCATATCATCCCATCGGAGCGCCCATTATTACATTCCTAACGGGCAATTACTACATGTCGCAATTAATGTTTGCACACTGATATTGATATGTGAGATCTTTGTATCATACATTTTAAACGTCCGTATCCGTCAAATGAAAAACCAAAAATGTTACACAATCGTTTGAATTAAATTGTAATAATATCTGTTGTTGTCGTTGCTGAAATCACTCAAGTATTTGAGCCTGATACGAGTAGGCAATACTACTCGACCCAGGCTAGAAAGGTACGGCTTCCGTTTTTTACAGGGCACCATCAAGGTGAAACTGCGGTTTAGCTCAGAGAACACATGATCGTTGGAATCACCACCAATTAGCATTTGTATAATTTTGATCCAAACCGGAAGCAGAACAATTTCTGGTTTAGCACCCCCGGAGGTACACAACGAGGGACCCCCTTCTGCACCACCATCTAGGGCATGGGGTGTATTGATTTGGAACGGGAACTTGGAGGACTGTGTGACCACGTCATATCTAACTTAGCAAATACGAAATATCTTCGACCAGCTAGGCATCGAACGCAGACCATCGAGTTACCGAGTCCAAAGTCTGGGTAGCCGGTCAGGTAGCCACGTAACACCATGGCCACGTAACAAAATATTAGATTATGTACTTGATTCATTTCTTATTTGAATAGAGTTCAATATTTCAATCAGAAAATAATTAATTTAAATTGCTCTAGCTTATTTTTTTCACCAAACTAAGCGGTTCAGAAATTTTAGTTATACAGTAAAACCCCTCTAATGCGAATACTAACGGGAGAAATGTTTTTGTCCACAATAGAGGGGTGTCCGCAGGACAGGGGTTTAATAATGTTATATGCATTGGAATCAGGGAATTAAAAAATGTTCATATAAGAGGGGTGTCCGCACTTGAGGGGTGTCCGTTTAGGAGGGTTTTACTGTAATGTAACGATTCGTTGCTATCGAATTTCGAACAGTGCCAAATTCTTCTTACACACATATCACAACAAAAATTTGTTATAAAAAAGTAAGTTTACTTTTCGCCGTTCGCCGATACTTTTAGTTGCTCATTCAAATGCTGCTGAATATCATCAATGACTGGTCCATAGAGATCACCTTGGACGGAAGGGTACAGCTAGACATAAAAGGAAATATTTCCTTTTAGTGAAATGTGATTTACGGAATACATTATAGACATTAATAACTTCACTCATCAATGTACAACTTCTGAAAATAAATTTCAGTGAGACTAAATTAACCATGTAAAAATTCTTAGACAAGAAGTTATCGTTTCACCATTGAGGCAGAGTGAAGCAAAGGAATGTAATTGGTTTTTTAAAAAATTTTGCGTAAAACACAAGCGAAGTTCAAACGTTGGGCAGATTTTCATTAAAAAGTTTTTCTAAATCATACTGCATAGCAGCACTTTCCAGACTACTATAGTCTATGTAACAAGAATTGGCGTGTCAAGGCCAAACAACTTTCCGACTCTCCATCATTTTCTCCTTCTGGCTGTCACGATTACGACACCCTTAATTTAGGCGCAAACTAATTCTAGGTGCTTAAATATTTTCCTTAATAGGACCTCTTTCTTTTTCTTATAAGGAGGTGAAAATTGTTTAACAAAATTAAATTATTTTATGCTAGTAATAGTTAAGTGCAATGAAATTTGTATGTTAACTCTTTCTTAACTACCCATTTCTATGTGATTACTATTTAGATAAATTCAGCAAACGTTGCATGAAAAGTGTCTGATAGCGGCCGACAGCTGACAGCCAACCGCGGACAAAAACCAAAAGTACCGGATTTTGAAAAACATATTTTTGTGCATACAATAATATTGCATCAATAAATCAAGCAAAAAAAAAAAAAAACTTGTTCATCAAGATTTCAAACTAAATAAAAATAAAACAGTAAAAATAAAAACAATAAACTTACAGGAGAAAAAATAGCCATAGCGACATTATAACAAATTGCTTGAAATGCAAAGAAACAGAAGCCTTGATGATTTTATCTATTTCAGTTAAATTTTCGCGAGCGTATACAACAAGAAAAAAGCTATGAAAACTATAATTTAAAGTTGAATAAATGCCTTTGTGTTTGAAAAGTAAAATAAGGTAAAACAACGTAAACTTGCATAAAATTGTAGATTACTGCATACACCTTTCTCAGGGTTACAAAGAACCCCTTTTCAATGCAAAATAAGTGAGCTTAGAATGAAAGTACAGTGGCTTCCAAAAGTGTTCGTACACCTACGACTTTCAATGAAATAGACCATTATCCATTGGTTAGAATTAATATTTCGGAATAGGTATTTTATTATAAGATTTATGATATATTTTTTAACACAACTACATGAAAATTTTTAATAAACCATTAAAACTTAATTTTTAAAAAATCAAAAACCAAAAAGTGAAGGAAATTTCATCTCACAAAAGTCTTCGTACACTTTGAAAAAATGTCAAAAAATTAGTAAATAATCTAACTTTTTACAAAGTTATTATTTAGTAGAATATCAGGCAATATCAACAATAGCTTTTAAACGTCTGAGAATAGATTTCATTGTTTTTTTTTTTCTTTTTTTGTGCAATTTCTGAGTAAGTGTTCAGCCGCACTTCGAGTCTTACTGTTTCTATTTCGCTTTTCGTTTCAATGGTGTATTTTCGTAATCTAGCTACCAGATATATCCAAATATGTTCCATTAAGTTTAAATCTGGCGACTGAGGAGATATTTCTAAGCTTAAGGACAATTTTTGAGGCACCAAACGCAAACGTGTGCTTCTGATCGTTATCTAGATAAAAAACAAAGTTGTTTCCGATTACCAAATTTTGGGCTGATAGTTTAAAATTGTTTTTCAAAATATTTAAATAAACAGCATGATTCATTATTTCATCAAAAAATTCCAAATTTCCAAGTTCTGATGCTATAATGCACCCTCACACAAGAACACCTTCACCGTTCTGATTAACTGATCCAACTAAGTTCTTAAGATTAAATTCCTCATTTTTTCTTCTATTTACAATTATACAACAATTTAACCCAAAATGTTGAATTTGTTTTCCTCTATAAGTAAGACGATGTTCCAAAACGATTTGAGCTTATTTATTATTGATATCACGACGGAAAGCGTAAGCTTACTGTTTTTCGCACTAACAAGAAAATTTCTGCGGGAAGAGGTCCCTTTTAATCCAGCTAGTCAGAGAACTTGGAGAACAATTTTAGGTGAAAATTAAACGTAAAATGTTTCATTCAATTCTGCAGAAACTTTTTCAGCACTTAAATGTGTATTTTTCATAATTTTTTTAACTGTAAACCTCCGATCACGCTTTGTTAACTTTGCCAGTTGACCTTTTCTTACTTTCTTTTCGGTCCGATTATTTTCTTTAAAGCATTTTATCAAGTACTTTACTATAGAATGGAATAAATTAACTAATTTAGAGACATTTCAAACCATTTTACCGCTAATATGAGGAAAAAAATCAAATTTCGAATGGTGTTTGTGTTTTTACGAATACCAGCCATTTTCAAGTAATAAGCACAATATTATGGAAGAAATGAACAAGAAATTAAAGTCAAATGACTTTTAAGGGACAATACAATGCAAAAATAATAATAAAAAAAAGACATATGATAAATTTTAATCATGAATTTATTCGAAAGTATTTGGGCGTACGAAGACTTTTGTGGCGTATTATTTCTCTGTCTCTTCGTTTTTTGACCCATTTCAAAAAGAAGATCCGTCAATATTTTGAAAACATTACAGGGTTTTATTTAGAATGACATAGGAATAATGTGAAAAAATATTGGGCTTTATATTTGAATTCAGTTTTGAGTTATTTCGATTTTACTAAAAAATTTCAAAGGGTACGAACACTTTTGGGAGCCACTGTATGTAATTTTATACTATTTTGAGTTGTTTTTTCTTATTTTTAACTACTATTTAGTTAATTAACTCCTAAAATTGAAAAATGATTCTGAAAGTGTAGGAAAAAGAACGTGTATAAATACATAACCGTTTGCAGTATAATATCTCATATTTAAACTACCTAGATGACTACGGCGGAACTTTAATTTACAACGAACACGTTTATATTCTCACCTGTCAGATTAAATAATCCCAAATACGAATACTTTAAAATAAATGTAATTAAAAATTAAAATTGAAATTGTTAATCAGTTTTGATTGTAATTCAAATCTAATTAATTTAAGCAAAACTACACCGAATTCAAAAATGGCAATCTTCAGTCTGAAAATAAACAGTTTTAACCAGCCGAATGTTTAAGCTTTCTCTCAAGAACGGAGTTAATTACGGAACTTTTGATATTTAACGCCCGCTCTAATTTCAGATCAATGCATGGGCGTTTAAGAACTTTGTTTATGGAAACTGATTAACTGTTCTTAAATTTCTAAAAATTTTAATCAAACGAAGTGCTTGTTTATCTTTTGCAAGATGAGGCTCAATTTTTCGAATACGCTTTTCCCTTTAATGCCCTTTTACTTTCCAAACGTGGGCGCTCAAATTTCACCATTTTTCTCCATCAAAGAGTTTGCTTTTAATATTATAACCGAGCTTTTGTTTAAATTTTCCCTTATTTGCTCGAAAAAAAAGGAGAGTTGTTTGTTTTGGGAATTACTTGAGCTGTTTTATTTTTGAGTTTCAAAACTTTAGGCTATTTTAGATTCAGTGAAGCTTTATTTTTCCTTTCTGATTTCATGGAACGCTAGCGATATATTTAGTTTTACTTCCTGAAGTCTACGGATTTGAAAAACAAAAAATTCAATTTTGTTTTAAAATTCAGCTTTTTATCTTTAATGTTTCGAAAAACAAATATTAAAATTTTATATATTGTTTTAAATTGTGGAGCATTATTGTATTTATTGTAGAACAGCATTGTACGAAAAAATTCAGCGAACTTTGCTGGAACTAATGTTTAAGCCACAAGAATTTTTTCTTTAGAGAATCGAAGTAGAATAAAGTAAAAACATCTTATTTTTTTCTTAGCTTGATTTAAATACATTGTAGAAAAGTTTCATTTTACTATACAAAATCACATACATTTTTATTTACGAACATTTACATGCAGTGAAAAAGTAATCTGCATTACATAGTATTATATTTGGAAAGTATAAAGAAATTCCGCATTTTTCTTCAGTTTGGCTTACATTCTTATCATTTCTTATTGTTCACTGTTTTTTGATGTAACTGGCATCTTTCTGTCATTCTCAATTCTTGTCTTTGTCTTTACACTTTTTTTCTAAATTTTAAATATTCTAATTACATGTTTTGTTCTTTGATCAACTAATTTCAATTGTTTTTCCTTCATTCTGCACTATCATGTTGCTTTTCTAGGATGACTTTGTATCTCAAAGTTCACACTTCGTTTCCTTTAAAAAGTCAATCCCTGAAATCTGGAAATCCATGTCTGAAATGAAACTGCTAACAGTATTTACTTTTTTTCCCCTATTGTTTCTAATGTTTCTGAAAATCATAAACCTACTCATTTTAATCGCAGATTACCAACTTTTCGTATACCTGGGAGAAAATTCTCTCCATCTTTAAGAAAAGTAGTCCTATATTTTTAATAGTTAAATCAATTGATCGCAGATTTCTCACTTTCAGTATACGGAGGAGGAAATTCTCTCCATTTTAAAGAACCATAGTCCCATATTTTTAACAGTTAAATCAATTCTCTCCATTTTTAAGAACCATCGTCTTATATTTTTAACAGTAAAATCAATTCTCTCCACCTTTAAGAAACATAGTCCCGCGTTTTTGATTAATCGCAGATTGCTCAAATTCAGTATACCAAGGAGGAAATTCTCTGCACATCTTTAAGAACCATAGTCCAAATTTTTAATAGTTAAATCAACATCTGTATAAGACATAGTCTTATGTTATCCCTCAAGTAGACGAACGCTGTCCTACGCTCGTATCATGAAAATAAGATTTTTATGTAATAACGAAGGTTTAGGGATGGTACGATTCAAAAATCAAGTGATACGGTTTAGGCAACCAGTTTATGAAATCTTACCATTGGAAAATCAGTTGATAACCGAGCTTTAATATTCACTGCACAAATATTTAGTTTCAAAAACAATTTAGAAATCTTCATTTTTAAATTAAATATTTCATTTGTAACTATCAACAATTACATAGATAACAGATAAATATTTAAGAATGAAAACTTGTATCATTTAACTAACTTTCCCCAAATACACCAAAAATAGGACTCAAATTCAAATCAAAACTACAGGCGCAGAAATTAATGATGGGAACTAATGACATCCAATGACATCATGAATGGGTCCATTGACTGCCCATTATTTAGTTTGATTCTAACCAAACAATTTTCCTTTTGATTTCAATTACTTGTTATATTTTGCTTGCAACAGCTAAAAAAATGTTATTTTTACCTGCCTGAATCCACCAGCATTGAGCGTTTCTCTCCTGGACTGCAGCAAAAAGAGTAAATCTTGATGACTGAGACACAAATCGTGGCTCACACGGCAATTTACACCCTGCAAGATGAAAAGAGAGCTTTAACTATCAAGAAGGGAACACCACGCCTACTAAATATTAAATTTCGAAGATCTGTCCATTATAGGAGCTTGCGGCAAGAATTCAAAAAAATAATAATAAAGAAATAAAAATAACTTCAGAGCTACATCATATTGCAATACCATAAAACGTTAAATAGGAGAGGGAGGCGGGAGGGGGGGGGGTGCTACTGTATTTATGCATGTGAAAAAATGCAGAAAATAATATAAAACTTCACGGAATTAACTTTCATAGGATATGCCGCAATAAATGACGTGTCCGTTGTCTGCCAATTACTAGAGCCCCTATAACTGGAGAGGCCGACGCATCCGCCATTTTGGAGCAAGCGTACAACAGGGAAAGCTACCTTTATTGGCAATCATTCGCCAAATAGGGAACGAGAGAGTGGGAGAGCGAAGGTGAAGATTGGCGAAATTTTGGAAACAGTTGTCGTCGTTTCTAGGCTGCCATTCACTTCCTGAGCTATTATTTATCCGTTTCTTTTTTCTTTCTGCATCTGCTAGAAATCTGAAGAGCTGAAATCCTTTTTTCGAGCCGATTTACACAATTAACAGCCGAACAACTACCCATTTGACTCAATTTAACACATGCCAAAGAAACGTAAACATCAGCAGCAATGCTATCGCTACGAAGCACTGGATCAAGTTTGCTCCAAAATGGCGGATGCGTCGGCTCCTCCACTATAGGGGCATTACCAATTACAACGACAATAGATTGAGAAACGTCAATGCACGACAAAATATTTATACGATATTTAAACGAAACTTTAAAACGTTTTGACGCATAAAAGATGCACGTAGGCGTTTCAAAAAGTAAGGTAACAAGAGCTTTCAAGGGAGTGCAGTTTCTTATGAATAAAAATTTCGCTGAAGATAAAGAAGATCAGAGTTTTCAAACAGTGCCGATACTGGATGTTCACTAACAGGCCAAAATGTTAATTAGAAGATGGCTACTTTGAAGGAAATATGTCCTGGCAATGAAATAAAAAGTGTGGTAAATTTTTTTCGTTGGGAGATATTGAACTACCCTCTTTAAATTTCCCACATCTCACCAAGTGATTTCCATCTTTTTGGACGTTAAAAGAAACACTTGGTAGGTCAGCAGTTTAGAACCGATGCTGCGGTTTAGCAAACCATCTTAATGTGATTTCACATTCTTTAAGATGATTTCTTCCCTGCTGAGCATACAAGTGTTTCTTTAAAGGTCCAAAGAGATGGAAACCACTTAAAGTGAGGTGGTTGGGCTGTAAGGAGTGTGGTTCAATGCCTCCCAAAGCAAAAAAATTATCACATTTCTTGTTTCATTGGTGGTACATGTTTACGTCAACTCAGTCATCTTCTAACTGACATTTTGTCCTGTTAGGGGACACCCAATACCGGCATAGTTTGAAAACTCTGACCATCTTCGTTATCTTCAGCGTAATTTTTATTCATACAGAGAACACACCTTACTCTCTACACCTTACACTAGGAACCTCTAGTTACCTCATACACAGCTAGCTCTGGTTACCTTACTTTTTAAAACACACTCTTAGATTTTCCATTTCCCCCGTAGGTATCATGTTATTTTAGATGCAATGAGTAGAGATTTAAAATTAAGTAGAGAAAACAAGTTAAATCGTTGTTTATGGCTTCATTTAAGTAATCGAGATAAAAAACCAATCTCAAGACAGTTTTATTAAATAGATAAAAGGAACTCTTTACTTTTAATATGGATGTTTTCAATAAAAAAACGAACATGATAGCGGAGTAGCGAGTGAACCTAATTTACTGGAAAAAGTTTTTCATTAATAAAAGTAAATAATATTACAGCGTCTTTTAAATTTAAAATAAACGGAACTTATATGAAAAATTCAATGGCAGAATAACGTGTACTTCAATATGTGCGGGAAAACCAAATATTTTTCATATATTTAAAATCAAGATTTGAAAAAAAGAGCACAGTAATCTCACATTTCATGTTTCTGAGAACCCCGTAAAGTTAGGCTTAGATTGTCAAAATATTATATTCAAAGGGAGAAAGTTTGAAATAAAGTCAAGAAGGGAAAACCGAGTAAGAAAGAAAAACCCAAACTTATTTTCAGGAAGATAGAGTTCACAACAGTTGGAAGGAGAGGAAATTCGCAATTTCGTTTTAAAACGAGTAAATGCAATATCGAAAAACCTGTCACCTGAAAGAAAAAGCATTAAAACCGGAACAAATTTAAAAGAAACACGCGCTTCATGTCCTAAACAAATGCGAAAAAAGCTATCATTATTTTGGTTAATTTTGCGAAATATGAATACAAATTTTAATACTGACGTGTTAAAATATGGACGTAAATACAGGGTGATTCAAAAAGAATAATGGGAGTTCAAACGTGTATATTTCTAAGAGTAAAAATGGTACAAACGGTTTTTTTTGCGCTCTGAAATCATTCTAAAGATGTTCTATGTGGTAAAAGAATAGAGATAATGTAATATTTTTTTCATCTTAATTAACCGATTGACAGTATGCAGTAGGGGTAAGATAAAAGCAATCAAGAACGAAACAATTTTCAAAATACCGCTTTCGGAATTAAATAAATATGAAACATGTGAGTCACACACACACACACAGAAATTTATCTCAAGCAATACGTTACAGAAATGTGAGAAACATGATTTTTACATTTTTGATGCAAGAAATAGCAAAGAGCTGAATTTGACACATTTGGCACTACTTCCCCTTCCCACCGCACCGTCCCATTTGTTAGAACTTTTCAAGTTCAAAGTTTGCAGCAACATTCTTCCAAATTTTCAAGGTTTTCAAGCATTTGAAAATGAAATTCATTTATTCAAGTACATTTCATTTTTAGGAACGAATCATGCAATTTTTTGGGAGTTGGGGAAGCCCTAAGCGTTGGCTAGTTTAGCTTATAGGTATCGTAAATCAATATATTTTTTTACAATTTACGGAGTTTTATTTTCGGTCTGTATAACATTAAGCAATACGCATAATATTATTGGTTGCGATTAGCAGCAATTTATAATCATTGCATTCCTTCATGTTTGCCGTCATAAATACACGCTTAAAGTAATTACTCTTTGCAACAAGTGGATATTAATTGATAAAATTCGGTTCAATCAGATATGTGAAACAAATGCCCATTAAAGAAATTTGCATCCTTTAAAGGAATTTGTCTAAAGACAAACACGACATTTGTTAATAATCTCATTGAAATTCAATCTCTCACTCCAAATCAGTCAACTTCATTACGCGTACCTCTGATTTTGTAGAATTAGTTAATATAGTATACACATACGTGCAAAAGTTATAATAGGTCTTCAACAGTTATAATAGAGCTGTCACACAAATCAACCATCATGATTATGTGACTTTGAACCATACATAATCACGTCCCTATTCATGATTCCTAGGCTATTATGCAGAACGGTAACGTGCAGTTTGGTACGTAAAGACAAAGACATAATCAATGTTCACTGCGGAACCACAAGTAAGTATGGTAGAATGCTAAAATGTGTAAACTCTGAATTTGGTTAGAATCATTATACTTGGAAGAAGTCATCATCGTGGTCGCAAAGTTAAGAGGCGGTAATAATGGAAGCTATAATTTATTGACACAAAAGGTTGCAGGAAAGTTTGAAAGTGAAATGTTGCAAAAAAAGTCTTTTTATCGATCTAACAGTGGTTTCTTAATTAGAAGAAACAACTGCTAACGTAAAGTGACCCCCTCCCCCCTAAAGAAACGTTTTTTTATGTATGTGGAGTTAAGATGTGGTGAATTCGCCAACGATTGCCCACACAAACGTTAATGCTTCCCGCTGATTCCATTGTTCTTTCTTTGCCAAGATTCTCAGCTACAGGAACACTATAGTATCATCATTGGTAATTTCAAGTGAATTTGAATCATGTGGGGTCAATTATCCCCTTTAAGATTTAGTGGTGATCCGATGGGAGAAAAATAAGATTCTTTTATGCGACCTTTATTTACTGCGATAGTTCATAGAGTAAGTCTGGGTATCTCGCCCTGCCAGGCAAAACGTCCAAGTAACTGTAACTATGATTTCAGCTACAGAGTGCGCCTGTGTCGACTTTTTCAAGAGTATATTTGCATATAAAGAAGTTTTACGCATACACTACAGCAGTTTTAGTGAATTTTTGGAGGTAATTAAAGATTTAAAGCAAAGTTTAAGGTAAAAGTGACTTTTTAACGCAATGTAAAACCTTTTACATTTTAATTTTTCGGGAATAAAACTGATTTCAACTTTCATTTCGTTGCTCAGATTATGATTTATATTGATTTTAATTAATTTAGTTAATTTTAAATATTTCTTGCTTGTTTTAACAAGTTAGGTGATGTTACATCAATTAGGGCATTAAACCTGATGAAATGGGGCAAACTGCCTGACTGTCAAGGTAATATGCTCCAAAGCTGCAATTTTTTTTCTGCAATAAAAGATTTAATTTGTAGTTTTTGGTCATGATAGATTTTGCATAGCATCTGGACCTACGTTAAGAGAGGCAGGAGAATTTCTCTTTTATGTTCAGTAAACGTAAAATTAAAAGAAAATGTTTCTGCTTAGGTGGGGCGTGATAATTCGACTAATTATATAGCTTATACGTAGCAGCAGTGAAGTAACGATCATTTCATTGCAAACCTTACGCTCTCGAGAATTTTTTTAGCATACCATGATCATGGCTTAACGTTTTCTAATGATTAGTGTCTAAACCATAGACTTTACTGCGCTTCTGTAATAAGCATGTAGCAGACGAAAAATGCTCTCATTGGATAGACAAATTTAATTTCATCTTCTTAACTTCGAAAAAGTGAAACTAAATTGTACCTTTAAACCGTTGGTATTGAACTGAGTGTTGTTAAAAAATAAATAAGAATTTACAATTAATTGATTTCATATTGGCTAAATTCATATTAACCCAGTCAAAAAAAAAAAAAAAAAAAAAAAAAAAATCGAAATTAAATGAATATTGCCGAAAGACTGATACCAACAGCCAATTATCAGAGGTTATTCAGATCAGTTAATTATTTTTCATGAATTTGAACTATGGATTGTGGTAACTTGTTAGAATATATCTCTTATGCTAATTAATAAGTCCCAAACTGAACCGATAGAAATGTTTTTACATTCAAATTACACAAAGTAAATTATTTAAAAATAATTTTATGTAGCTAATAATACCTTTAAGCGCAAACATTAGTGTATTTTCTATTATTTTGGAAGCAATTGTTAGACTGATTTAAGTTTTCAACAGTTAGTGTAAAATGGTTTTTTTTTTGACCTCGATAAAATTTTCAAAAGTGTCCGGATTCCAACTAAAATTACTCTCCGGGCCACTGATTTTTAATTACGATGTTTTCAAATGGCCACGCAAAAGTGAACCGTTAGTAGTTGCAGTTGAAAATGGTTGAAACTGAAAACTGATATCAATGTTAGAAGCAAAAAATACATTAAAAATTGCAGACACTTATGGGCAATAAGATATCAGATAAAAGTTCATGTCTGCTAAGCTCTTTTTTTTTTGCATTGGAAAATGGATTATTTGTTTCTAAGTTTTAATTCACAAGGTAGCTCTTAAGGGCTCAGTTCCTACATTTGATTTTAGTTCTTCTTGAATTTTTGCGTATCAGACAAGAATTCAGACTATTTACGCAAGGAAATAAGCTCTAAAAACCAGGGCACACCCATCTTTATTGTTAGAAACTAAGCCCTGATAGTAAAGTTTTAGCGTTGTTTCTTGTTTTGCAACTTCGGCCTTCTTCACATAAAGGAAATTAGTTGAATCAACCTTCAAACGGGCGGTTATCAGGATGTATAACTTGGTGGACAAGTGACCCCTGACGTCCTTCACACGACAGTCAACTCATCAGGCACATCGGGTACACGCGCTGCTACCATTCTCATCCCAATGAGTTGAATCAAATTTTTGTTTGATTCAACTCATCAGGACATTGCCAAGCATTCTCTCTACACGCGAATCAATTTTTTTTTTCTTTCTTTCTAATGAAGCTGCGGTAGAGGCACTGCCTTTTGCAGGCCTAGTGAGATCCCCCGGCATAGCAACCACTTATTCACGCTTCACCTATATCAGTGCGATGCCATTGACACGAGAATTTCGACGCCCAGTTTCCCCACTAGATGGAGGCACTTGGGCTCCATTCGATGCGAAACAGCAGATACAATTTAACTTGGCCTATAGATACTTCATGTGAAACGAGTACTCGAGGGATCTTTTACATGCCGCATAATCATACGACATGGACGCTGTCGGTTTTCTGCATCTTGAAAATCTACCGACGGGAGCCAGAACCGAACCTACGCCTTTGGGCGTAAAAGACCAGCGTCTAACCACTGCACCACTATATCGGCCAAGCGAATCAACTAGTTGAGTTAACTTGGCTTACTTTTAACAGCGTTGTGGCGCAGCTGTTTGAATAAATTCGGTTTATCCGAAAAACCGAACAAACTGATTCAATTAAGTTGGCTCGTGCGAAGACAGCGAAATGCCAATCAACTATTTAACAGGTAACTTTTTCGAAAAGTTGATTTAACCAATCGCCTAACGTGTAAGAGACCTTACGCCACAAGGGTAAAAATTTTACTTTTATATAGATTTGCTACTACATGCTCGTAAAATTACTCTTAATAAATTACTTCAACTCTGATATCACCCACGATTGATTGAATGAGATTAGAGCAAACTAAAACCTAAGTACTGTTCATAAACGAATAATGGAATCAATTCGGAAAGTTAAGAGAAGAAAATTCTGAAAGTTATTGTTATGCATAAATATAATTGCATTATTTGATCAAATATTAATCTTTAAGAGACAAACCATATCAATTAAACGAATCCTAAATATCTGCCACGATTTCTTTACTGCCATCCACAGCATTACTTATTCATCAAGTCCACATAAACTAGCGAAATTCAACGTGACACCATCACGCCTTGAGCAAGAATTAGAAATTTCTATATCGACACTAAAAATCTTTTCTTGTCAAACTCTAAATCAAACTCCGAAATCAGGCGCTAAGTAAGAGTTATCCGTTTCCAGCTACGTCCATTTTGGAGGGCAGGCCGACCCTGCCGACATTTTGGCTCTCGGATAGCTTTCAACTAGGGATGTGTCGTTTATGAACGTACGGGTCTAAAGAACAAACTCCTTAAAATGAAGGGTGTACTATGATAGCCTAAAAAAACGAACGTCCGTTCTTTTGAAGAATGACCTGTTTGGAATTTGGAGCATTGTGCTGATGCACTATCTTGCCACACTTCGTTCGTTCGTGCTGATGCCTTAATAGTTCAGTTGAACTCGCTTATATTGAACACTGATTTAATGAAAACCCGGTTTTAGCGAAGAAATCAAAAATACTTCTTGGTGGAATGTTAAGTCCATGGGAGCATAATTTGCTTTTAAAGTGCAAACTCCTCTTAAAGCGAGCTACATTGTTGTGATTCGTAAAATGTCTATTGACTCCCAGCTCAGTTTATTCTTTATTGGTAAATTTTCTTAAACATTCGACAGTAACCAAAGTTAGTAATGAGTCATAAATCCTGAGAACAAGCAATGACAGCATTTTTTTTTTTAAAATTTTCAAAGTAATGAAACATTTAAAAATTATCTGTGTATTCCTCGAAAACAATGACATATGAAATAGACATTCAGACAGTTCAAAGCAAAGTACACATTTGCTTCTGTACTACAGTGATTAAAATGAAGAAAAAAAAAACAACTATGAGGAATTTTTCATGAACTCGCTTTTTACGAGCACTTGGTTATAACGAGAAAATGTCGCGGTCTCCTTGCGTTCGTTACAAGTGAGTTTGTCTGTGTTCTTGTCACACTTCGTTCGTTCGTGCTGATGCCCTAATAGTATTCTTGCTAGACTTCATTCGCTCTTATAAACAGTTCACGGTTTAGAACAGGGGTCTTCAACCTTCCGCCAGCGGCCACATCGGGCCAGCGAAGAGCTTTTGTCCTGTCCTCCGGAGAAGTTAAAACTTGAGTTTTTTTAATTTTTTTAACTTTGATATATTTTCTATTAAGCATTTTTTAACGTTTTTTCCCAATAAATCTCAGAAAAACCACCACTGAGCGTTTAATTAACAAAATTCGTGGATGAATTGGGCTATATTGTTTGATTATTACCCGATCGTGCTTTCAAAAGTTTACGAAGTGACACTTGATTAAAAATGGTTTGAGATCTCTGGTTTATATATATATATATATATATATATATATATATATATATATATATATATATATATATATATATATATATATATATATATATATATATATATAAAACATTGGATTGGAAAGTACATTTGTTTCACATTTCGTTCGTTTCTTCATTTTTACTTTTATTACTCTTTAAGCAATACTAAACAAGTAAATATATTGTTTTAGTTTCGTTTCTCCTTCCCATTTTATAACATAACATTCGGCATCACTTGCTCTTCTGCTTGCTTTGTCATCTTGTTTACGTCGGTAAGTTAAGGAATTGAGTATTATTACTTCAATAGCCTGCTGCCTGGGTATTCTGAGCATTTATAATTTAAAATTTAATTAATTTCTAATTTTTACTTATTTATATGTAATAATTTAAAAATTTACTTTAAATTTAAATAACATCTTTAAATTAACGAAGTCATTCAAATGAAGCAGTTTCAGTGAGCGGGCAAAAAATGAACGAATTTTTAATGAACGAATCAGCAAAAAGAACGACTTTGAACGTGTCCACTTTAGATCCAGCCTTGTTTCAAACATTTACAAATAAGTTATTACAGTTGTCGGTTACTACTTCAGTGATTTAAGATTACTGATGAAAAGTTAAGTAAAATGACGCTTTGAGCTAATCTAGCTAGAAAACTGATTTCTTAAACTTAATGAGAGACTTATTGGGAAATATTTCATGCAAATAATTTGCATTTTCATACCTCACTTGTTTTAATTCTGAGTTGATGAAATTTTCTCTTTTTACCGAATAAAATAGTCAAGCATCAAGCAATTAACACACCTGATGCTTACAAGTAACCCTACCTAAATCTCACCCACCTATTGGAATAAAACTTTGCATATCGACAGAACACTTAAAAATATGGTGCTTTTTAACAGGCAATAAAACATTTTTAAGGGGTGAAACTCACTCCCTAAATATTGGATTTTTGAGATATTAGACGGATCAATATATTCATTTATTTTAAAATTTTAATTACAAAAATTCAAGCACAGTAGAGCTTTGTATTTTTGACCCCTTTTATCCGGATCTCCACTTTATCCGAATCAAATTTGCAGCGTTAAAAATATATTTACATAAATAATAAGTATTATTAAATTATGACTGCAGCAACGCACCTATAAATACATTAAATATTCGGTTTTTCGTTTTGATTAGACGTATAACTCCTGCAAAGAACGTGCAATAAAGTATAGAACTAGTTTAACAAACAATATAGCGTGCTTTGAGTGACTGATACACCGGCACCAATGCAGCTGAATGATAAAGTACTTGCGAGAAACGATGCTATGTAATTTGTTACAAAGCATTGTTTTTTGCTGTAATAAAAGATAAGTCTGCTTATTTAAGAATGTGCTTTGCTTATTATCAGAATTATCCAGACTTTCGTTCATCCGGACTGCCTTTGGTCCCAGTTAGTCCGGATAAAAGAGCTTCTACTGTAATGATTAAAACTTCCGACAAAAAGTTATTTTACAATAAGAAAACAAATTAAACTTAACGCGCTTTTGAATTTCCCTGAAACACCATAATTTGCAATCAATCCCTTCGAGTGAATGGAATTTTTTTTTTCAGAAAACTTTAATTTGTGTTCTTATTGTAAAATAAATTGTTTCCGAATTTCGAATCATCACCTGAATTTCTGTATTAAAATTTTAAAGAAAAGGATATATTGCATCATCTATATCCCAACGACCAAATATTTAGGAGTGAATTTCACACCTTTAAAAATGTTTATTTCGGATTACAAAAAATAAATAAATAAATTTAAAAAAAAAAAAAAACACACTCATACATACGCACAAAGGTTCAATATATTTACGCGTTTTGTCAATCTGAAAAGGTTTATGTTGATCCTTGAGGGACACTTTGGTAGGGTTTCTTGCAAAACCAAATTCTTTTTTTTTTAAAAATAAAAAGACTTTTAATTAGATATTTACGTACAGTATAAAGTATTATTCTCCGCCAACAGCCGGCAGGAAAAAAAATCACATTCTATCAAAACATTTCAACTATTCCATTTGATTTCTTAGGTCTCTTACACATAAGGGATTAGTGGAATCCAAGTTTTAAAAAAGCCCGTCGACTAATTGACTGGCTTTGTTGCCTTCATCTGAGGCAATTTAGTTGAAACAACTTTTCTTCTACTAAGCCGAATTTATTCCAGCAGCAGCTCCAAAACTCCGTTAAAACTAGTCGAGTTGACTTAACTAGTATACTCGTGTGTAGAGCGATCGCTCAGCAATGTGCCACTGAGGTGAATCAACTAAAAAGTTGATAAGTTGCGGCACAGTAGATTGTCGTGTGATTGTTGACAGGCGATTCCTTCACTTTTCTACCTGATTACACTTCCGAAAATCGGCCCGCTCAATTTTTTTTCATAAAATCGCTTTTAGACCCATTTTGTTTTAGACCCACTTCCCCCACCTGACGCTTTTCCATCTAATACAAAAAAAAAAAAAAAAAAAAAAAAAAAAAAAAAAATAGCGCAGATGATGATTAAATTAAGTAATACTACAAAAGATAAAACATTGGAGCCAATATGTCGACTGAGTTGGTTACCCTGACATATTGGCTTTAGTTCCAGGCCTTTCATTAGTTAATTAGATGCGCTAATGAATTCGGGTTGATTATTTCCGTTTTTAATAAACTTGATCCTCGCCAAGAGCGCGGCAGAGATTAGCTCCGAAGTCATAACATTCGTTTGGCGCAAATGGAAAATGCTCATTTGGTCTGCGCGGACATTAAACTCGAGAGCGAAGAAGTTAATTGGGATTTCAGATTTTACGTTTATTAAGTTCTGAGAATAGTTTAAACTTATAATGCGAGAAGAATAGGAAATATAAAATTCTCTCTGGAGCTTAATAATTAAATAACTCATGCATGAATATTTAAAGTCTCAACAGCTACAGGCTTTGGGTGGTAAAAATGGAAGTTTATGATCTAGAATTCGAAGAAATTTACGGAGCTTGGAAGCAGTTTTCTTTGATGTTAATGGTTATGAAGGTCTTTGTTTATGAAGGCAAAGAATTTGATGTTGAGAGGATTTGCGTTATGTAATTACGATTCAAGTGCTGAAGTCTTGTGTGTGTGGAAGACCAAGTTTTAGAATAATGGATCGTAACTAATATATAGAGTTTTTTTTTTAAGTGACTTACACCATAATCTACCATTTAGCTTGCGTAATGAAAATAATTAAGGTACTATTGTAGTATAAATAATAATGTAAATTATAATTACTATAATCCTACATTTTAATGAATGGGCATTGGCAATGGGGTTGTTTCCTTCAGTCAAAAGTACTACTTTTAGTCACTAAAATTGATAGAATAAGCAAAAAAAAAAAAAAAAAACCATGGAGCGAGAAAAAACTTCCTTTTTTCCAAAGCTCATTTTTTATTTAATTTTTTAAAGTGTCCGATTTTGAAAACAAGGCGTGGTCTTTATGACGTCACAAATGATGTACTTTTGCGCATCTCCACTGGCGGTTCCACGTCATGATAATCAAGAAGCGAATTAAATATTGCGCTTTATGCTTGCTATGAACCATATCGTTGCCACTACATATGAGTAAAGATGCGAATTAAATACTATGGTCCGTGAATGGCATCAGTGAATGGCAAGGGCGCCCATATAGGGGGCAAGGGGGGCTCAAGTCCCCCTTTGAGATGAGAACTTCCTTGCTTTTTTCTTTGCAAAAATGTAAAAAAAAAAAATCTTTTCCATCCATCAATGAATAAGTTATTAAAAATGTCAAATTTTACTATCTTTAATTTGTACTGAAATCGGTTTCCATCGGGAAAATGTCCTGCCAAACCATTGGGAAAATTTCTAAGCCCCCCCCTTAGAATTTTGCATATGGGCGCCTATGGTGAATGGTACATCCGCTATATAGATAGGTCGACGCATTAACTTAATTTTAGCCATTTTGGATCGGACTTTTCATTGTTGCTCTGCTAGGGTTACCACAACTAAGCTTCGAGTTTCGTTCTTACTAAACTTAGCCAAATTATTTAAAAAATGGCCAAATCCTATGTTTTTAAGCATGCTCTTTCAGAAAAAAATACTTTTAAAATTTGGGAAACGACCCCATCGTAAATGAAAATGGAATAATGCTTCGTGCATATTCTTTTGAAATTACTGAATATATACAATTATTTATTAACTTCGAATTTTTGTGTGTTATCTTTGCACCGCATAATTATTTTTGTACATTTAACTTCGAAAGAACGTGCCAAAGAGTCAATGCTGCCTTATGAAGTCAAGATTGTAATCTCAGCATTTTATTTTTTATTTTATAAAATAAGGTGGCAACTCTACATGCGCATTGTTTAATGCATTCGTTCTGAAGTTACTGTTTGGAAGGTACGCTTGAATGCTGATTCAAAATTTATCGTCTCACATTGTAATATTCTATGCAATATAGAAATCTGGTGGTTATGTGAGACACATATGGAGAGTTTAAGCATTTAGATTTGTTTTTGGTTCAAAAATTAGGCTACTTTTAATATTTGTTAATTTATTTATTTATATATTTTTAAAGATCACATTTCTTATACAGTGCAAGATTAACCAAGAAGGCAAAATCACTTTGAACTGGTTAATTGTCCATTTTAATGTTTTTTTAAAAAATAATGGATACCATATATGCTAACTAGCTGCGTTGTTCCGTGTTGCACGGCATACCTCGAAAATAAGAGTTGCGTCAAGGGATGCATGTTCAACAATCAGGCTTAAATAAAATAAAAAAACAATAGCGTCAAATTTCTCGTCAATTTTAAGTCTCAAAATTATTTAGAAATCTCAGTATTTTTTTTAATTTTAAAAATTTATTCATTGTTATATACACGCAATCACTTCATTAATTTTTTATGCCAATTCCAGAGATTTAAAAGACATCGGTGTCAAATTTGTCGAAATTCCGACGTAAACTAGATTTGTATAATAATAACATCCTATTCGTATTTTCGGAGCATCAAGGGGCCTATGTGCCAAATTTGGAAAAAAATTCGATGTAAACTGCGTATTTGTAAAGCTAACATACACGCACACACACTTTCAGCCATTTTTATATGTACAGCTTTTTGTTGTAATACTCTAGACCTTTTTCATGCAGTTTTTTTCCCAATAGATTCAATAACAATTTTTAACATCGTAACAAGACAGTTCAAGAAATCGTTTATTAAGGTTATCTTGAATAATTGCCCTTGTCTTTCGACGAAAAAGGAGTATATTTTCCTACAACTATGACTTAATATTAAAAATATAATGAAACCATTAAACGGTCGGACAAATTATTCGTGCCATCAGCATTTTAAGTAGTTATTGTATAGACATATTGCTCATACGATAGGTAAATACAGGATTAATAAGCATACATTTGGGAAAAAAATCATAGAAATCAGGTGTTCTCAATACAATCAGAAAATATTTTTGACAGAAAACACTCTGAAATAATGTTTCGCAAGGCAAGTTCTGAAACTGCATTTTTCTAATTTAATATTTATGCATAAAAAAGTGTGCTAATATTTTATACTCTCATTTAATATTTTTCAACAGAAATGAGACTATTGAATCGAATACCTAAAACAGATTTCTAAAAATCAGAAAGTTGAAAACCCGATAATTTCCCTTTATTTCTGCGGTTTAGAAGGAGGCATTGTTAGACTTAGAGCAAGGACGGATCCAGAAAATTTTTAAGGAGGGGGCGGTTGCTTTTTTAACTAACATTTTACTACATTTCTGATTTATATATACTATCTGATTTACATACACTAGGAGGGGGGGGGGGACTGCCACTGCATTTTTATCTAAAACAACTAAAATATAGAGATCTATCCAAATAGATTCCCGAAATTTTTCTTTCCTTTTCCGTTGAAAAAGGTAGTCTATAATTACGTTTTAGAACTTTAATTTCGTAATAATTTCTGTGGAATGTTTCGCAACTATCTCCCCCTATAATAACATGGAAGGTCGCGCTTTTTGAAATTTCAGTTTCGAAAAACTACCAGAGGATATATTCACTGAATTCATTACTTCTCCTTACACCACCAGAGATGTCTACAATCGCATCTTTAAGACTTAAAATTTGCAAAATACAGGAGAAGGCTTCTCCGGAAGGCTTTTTCTCCTAACACTGCCAAAGGTCGTCTAAAAATTGCTTTTGAAACTTTAATTCCGAAAAGTTTCTCCCCCCCCCGGAAGGGAAATTCAAACTCAATTCCTTTTCTTAACGTCATTAAAAAGGGTCTACACTCTACCCTTAAATTTTAGGACTCCAATAGGGGAAAATTTTCGGTGTAGGGACCCTCAAGAAAGGGGTGATTACCCGCATCGACCCTCCATTGTATCCGTTCTTGACTTAGAGTCACTGTATGATTGAAGTTTAAGATCGACACTATGCTGCTAAAAATGGAATACTTCACATTACTTTTTTCACTAATATCTAACTGATTCATCAAGTCAAAATGACAATATGTCGTACTTTAATAAGTACGTGACATTACCAACCAACAAAGTATTATTCAAATTGTACTTCTCTTGTTCACTCTTCATTGTACGAAGTATTATATTAGCCAGTAGCTGATAACGCCAATGCTATTCTTTATGGATTTGCTGCTAGTAAAAATCATTGAGAAGGAATACTAATGGAGGGAGCCTCAGCAAATGTCTCAGTGAAATAAGCTTGGGACCCAATGTTTCCCAGGTCAGGTGACTTGTTTGGCTGGGAAGTGGTCGCGTTTTGGCACGCAATCGCTCTCTTGGCATTAAATATTTTTCATACGACGCGACGGTGCTTATTATGAAGTCGGGGCTACAAATCAGAGCAACTCTGGCTCCAACTCCTTTACCGCATAATAATAAATGAATAAAATAAATAACGGATACAAATACAGGCCTATCATTCAAACTCCCTCTTCCCACTTCTTTCCGGATTTTAAAATATAACGTAATTGCATTTTTCATGTATTTTGATGTTTATTCCTTGAAATGACGGGTATGTACAAATAGTTTAAAGTGTTCTTTTATTGACTGAAAATTTATAGATTCATATGTATTGTAATCAATGTTTTGAAATGATTTCATACGCAGGCATACTAGTATTTAAATTGAAGCATAAAAATAGCAAATCTTTACTCTTGCGCATCTGCTGTTCACAGGAGCTTGACGAGAAGATACTCGCCAACAAAGCAAATGTACACAAAACGCTTAAGAGCCGTTAAAATAATTACTAAGTAAAAAGTTTTTATGGAACTAAAATGTTATTTGCACTCAAGATATACAATGTTTTATAACTTTTACAGATAAAATAAGTACAAAAATTTAAAAATTATAGGCAACTGTGGAATATGTACTTGTTGAATGCATATAAATGTTATTTTTTCTTTATTTAGAAATAAAAAACATTCGTACATGCTAGGGAAAAGTTACTGGACCTCCTGGTGTGGCAATTTCCTCTCAGTTTACAATGCTGGAATATTGCACTATTACTATAAATCTAATTTCTCCCTTCTACAGTTAAAGGTTGTTATCATGCATGGTTTCAGCTAATGAAACTTCTTCAGCGGCTACGGTCAACTCGAAATTGCTCCCCAGGTCACATGGTACTGTTGCCGTATCGGGATAGTAGGATTGCACTCTTTCCATCTATTCCTTCTCAATGGTTAAAATAGTTTTAGTTTTAATAATGGTTTCGAATTTTACACTAGGGGAGGCTGGGGTGATAAGAGATTAAAAAAAAACTAATATTCCAAATAACTTGAAACAAATACCTTATATTAACTGAATTAAATGGACTCCTCCTGATTTTTTAGGTGATTATTTAATTTAAATATTTTGGTTAAAAAAGTGTTTTTAAATTTCAAAAAATTCTTGTCTCTAATAACCCCGTGTATAATACTAGGTCTTAAATAATATAATATTAGACTTAATGATAGTTCCAAATAATGTACATAACCTAGGGATTGAACAAAAACATCAAAATAATTTTCAAAGGTGCCACAGAAAATATTTCAAAAGTCCTCTAAAGTATAGGCGAAAATTTGTAAAAAACATGTCCCAGTAAAAGGGCTATTAGAGATTTTTTCTAGACCTTAAGTACAAATGAACTTAGGCTATTTTATTATCTAATAAAGTGTTAGTGACTTATTAGTAACTTACAGACAATCAACGCATAAAATCATACATTTATAAAATCTAAATATGGTCTACTCTGATGAGTATAGCTGATTTTAAATTTAGGCTACGTTGAAAAAAAATCTAATAATCTTAAAATTTACAACAATTGACATTAATTTACTTTATCTTAATAAATTTAATCGATAGTCCACTTTCAGGTGAGATTGAAGAAAATAATGACAATTTCGTTCATAGATTGACAATGCTATTGATCTCCCAAGGCACGAAGATATGAAAAGAACTATGTTCTGTTTTTCATTTAAAAAAAATTTACTGTCGGGAAATGAGAATAAATCATAAAGTATATTTTTCTTGAAATAATTAAGAGGACCCTCTTATCTATACCCACATACATACAAAGAACATTTTATTAAAACATTCTTAAAGAATATTAAGATATCTGGGTTTAGTCTTCCAAATAAATACATCTTCTAGCCAATTTTACAAAGCGTTTTTTTTTAAAATATGCATCAACAAATTTATAACAAAAAACTGAAATTAATACAAGCGCAAGAGAAGCGAATGGAAGTCGAAAGATTTATTTTGCTTCCCTTCAAAAAAGAAATTTTTTCAACGGAAAAGCTTTTGAGCTTCCTTAGAAATCGACCGAGGTGTAATCATATGCTAATGCTTCTTATAAATGCATGAAAGCTGTTTATTATGCAAAATATTTTTCGTAAATGAAAATAAAGCAGTCTCCTCTTTTTTTCCCCGTTCATAATCATGAAAAATCTGTAATTCTCTGTGGCATCAAAGTCTTTGGGATTTCAATGAATTTTTAATTATTTCCCCCTTTTTTTTTCTTTCTTAAGTGAGTAAAATAGTTTCGTAATTGTAGAATTGTAATTTTAATGGAAACAGTTGACTTATATTAGTCCATAAAGCAAGAACATCTATATTTTAGAAAAATCGAAGAAGTTATGTTTTTGGCTAACTTTGATGTTAAACCGTTCTCATGTGGTACATTAGCTGTACAGATGAATTGTTGTTTTTTAAAAAAGATTTTTAAGAATGTTTTTTCGAAAATTTTGAAACTTTGATTTATTTTGAATTGATAACATCAAATGCATATGTTCGACCATGTTTGCTTTTAAACTAATTGCACCACTACCTCATACATTCAGTAGTTAATTACACATTTAAGCATTAAAATATTACGTCATACTGCCTTGTGCAGGTAAACGGCAGTATCTACAAAAATGAGTTTTTCAGATGTTTGAAGAAACGCGTTTTTGATTTCCCACAAACATCAATAAAATATTAAAATTTGATTTTAGGCGATTCCGTATGTTTATATCGAAATATTTTGGGTAGTCTGTTTCATTTTGATTTTGCGATCAAAATTTTGATCAAAGCACATACCACCGTTTACCTGCTCTTCGCACTAGTGATTTTCATACACTTTTGACTGGTAATTAGCAGTAACTACATAACATACTATTGAATGACCAATTATTACAGATTCGACATAATACGGAATAGAAACGGTATATTAATTGCAAAGTGAATAATATGTTTTGTTTTAAACCTAAATAAATTTCGTATATACACTCGACATAAATTTAATATAAATAAATTTATTGTAATTTAAAAATAAAATGAAAGTTTTATTTTTTTTGCATAAATGTTAATAAATGCCATTATGTAAATATATATGTTGATTATCAATTTAGTGTATTAGTCTATTGATAGAGAATGACTTACTGATTTTTTACCCTCTCGACTATATGAAATACAAAAATAACATTTTCATAGGGGATTTTGAAAAAAATTATTAAAAAATAAAATATATATTTGAAAATACGAAAAGAGAAAATGTTACAAAGGATCGATAAATTGCAGTTCATATTTCAAATACCGCAATTTACCTATTTTGAACATTTGTTGTAACCAGCATCTCGTGGTAGAAATGACGAAAGTCTTATTAGCCACAAGTTCATAAAATAAACAATAGCATGTTAATCTAATTTTTGTAAAACTAGAAATTATTAATTACAATAAACTTAGGCCAAATTGAGGTCTAAATTGATTAAAAAAAAAATACTTGGGTAACCAATTGACGAAACAATTGAGTGTGCTTGTAAATTTTTAGACAGTCGAAAAACTTCTATTTAATTTTTGAAACATTCAAAAGTAAATGTTACGTTTTACGTGATTTTCCAATGCTGTACTCCAAAAAAAGGAGATATTCAAGCTCAGAAATCTGTGGAATTTTGTTTGCCGTACCTTTGCATTTTCTAAGTTTAAAATCAATAAAAGTATTTTATGTAAACATGCAATTTAGAACGATTTTTATCCAATCAGACGCAAAAAAATATATACTTGTTGAAATGACGTGGCTCAGATAATTGCCAATTTCTTTAAAAACATTCCACAATTCCTTCATTTTAATTGTACTTTCATTTTAATTGTACACGATTTTAAACGAAAAAAAAAAAGGTTTGTTTTTTGCTTATTAGCATAAAAACACAAACCATTTTTTATCGTTTAAAATCGTGTCCGTATGACATTTTTGTGTTTCAAAAGATCAGAAGAATCCGAATTACTTTCATTGAAAACTTCATATACATAGAAAGCAATTATTAATACGGGGGTGAATAAGGTCGGAGGTACTTCGTTATCAAAATGAAAAAGTTTTGTAACCCCCACAATGAGTAGTGTTGCATATCATTATTTATGATTTTACATATTTCATTTAATCTTTCGTGATTTTGATTGAATAATGAGTTAAATACCATTGTGCATACAAATTGTATACTGCACAGCAGTATTAAACATGTCAAAATACAATCCATAATTAACTGACCAAGCATAATTGATAATTAAGCGGTAAGTTTCCCCTGAAAGGTAGCCCTTCAGCCGGGGCTAAGGTAGAACTACTATCTTGCTTTATCCGTGGCATAAGGGAGGTAACTTACTTCTTAATACCAAATCTTTGCCTTCAATTTACGAGTTGAACCACTCTATGGCTGACTCTCGCTGGTGAGCTAAACTTACTTTAGCTATCAGTTTATTGGCACTCTCAGCTTCAGTGAGAGGACACCTGCTTCCAGCTCGGTTATTCACTTATCCTGACTGATGAGCCCATAACAAAGACAAAACTGCAGTCTCTGGGTGGCATAACCGGGCTGTAGACATCTTGCATGAATATTGATAAAGTTTAAGCATAAAATAAAGCTCTTTAATACAAATATTAAACATATTTATACCTTCGTAATTTTCAGACTCTATTAAAAGATGTTTCTGAATTTCTTTTCAAGAAAATTTGCCTAGTATTTGATCTCAGCTAATCTACCAAGCAGAACATTCACAGAATTATAGTTTTGTTGCTACATGTAGAGCTTAGATAGATTCAACCATATTATTGAATTAATGCTTAAAATAAGTTCTGTTTTATTATTTACGAATTTGATGTTGGGCAAATTGACCGTAAACCTTATCTGTTCAATTTTAAACTCGGAATTAATTCTAAGTAAACAGCAACAAACAATTCACGGTTTCAAACTTTAGTTAGGAACGCATTAATCAATTTGATTTTTAGGGTGAATAGTTTAATAATCCCTTTGTTTAACGTATTTTGAGTTTTAATGAGAAATTTTAATAATCCTTTAGTTTTAACCTAGTGATGCATTCAAATTCAAATAGTTAACAAATTCGTACTTCGTCTCAAGAGATTTACAGCACTAGAAACAGGTTTTATTGATATACTCAGGTTTCAATTGGGAATATGAAAATTGAAGAATGTTTAACTTCGTTATTTTTTGAATGGGTTATATCAACCAGACGTGTTATTTTCTAGTTGAGTTTCTACTGCATTGCTTTTGAATTCTTAAATATGAGATTTTGCGTGCGCAGTAAGTAATAGCAACAGCTAAATAATGGATTGAAGCAAAGCAACATAGCAAGACAAAGAACATCTTTGTAATTTTGAAACAAAGGAATAATTTTTTACCGCACATTTCTAAATTATACTGTATTGGCTTTCTGAAATTTCGAGCCTGGTAAGTTGAAGAGAGAAGCTTAGCATAACTTTCCTTTTCTTAACACGTATTAGCCCGTAAAAATTGCAAAATAAATAAGTAACCCGTCGAATTTTAAAAAAGGTTGGGGAAACTGGGTCAAAACTGCACTTTAAGCTTTGAAGTGAAATTAATTAGACTTTTAGAGATTTTTCTAAGGGAAACAAACGATCAGCGTATTCCTCATACAGTTGAGAGGCAATATTGATATGTAGTAATTTTATTATTTCTTTTTGTCATCCTTTGCAAAAATTCTATCACCTAGGGATGTAATGCAAAGCAGTTTAGTCATTACTAAGCTGAAATATAATAATGTATAAGGTAGAATCCATTTCAATTCAACAAGGGGCGTAACTTGATGGTCTCGGATTTTTTTGAATTTTACATATATCAAAATTCATAGAAAAATAAGAAATACGTTTTTTTCTTGTTTTGCCTAAAAAAATTCCTGGGCCAAGATACAGGCAGCCAAAATCGCGGTCCTGTCATGATTTCTGACTTGGGATTTTCGTCAAAATCTTTAAAGTACATTATCTCAGGAACAGTAGAATATATTTTGTTGCGGTTGGTTTTATTTAAAAGGATAGTTTTTCTTGTTTAAAAAAATATTCAAAATTTTGAAGCATGTGCTTGGAAAGCTTTTTTTTTCACAATCTCTTGAAAAAAAAAGTTAAAAAATATGTTTTTTGATTTTTTTTTCAAAAATGCCAATTTAAAAAAATTTCATTTATTTACAGTTAATTAGTACCACTAAGCACTGCGTTCCATGAAAAGGAGATTCAAATGCGCCTATATGGGGGGAGGGCAAGTGGGGGCTCAAGCCCTCCCCTTGAAATTAGAACTTCCTTGCTTTTAGTACTTTTTTCTTTGTAAAAATTTAAAAACATTTCTTCACCAGAAATTAATGAATAAGTTATTGAAAATGTCACTTTTAATACTTCTAATCTGTACTGAAATCTGTTTCTATGGGGAAAATATCCTGCTAAACCATGGGAAAAATATCTGAGCCCCCCCCTAAAATTTTGCATATGGGTGCCCTTGTAGAGATTTAAAGGTACTACATTGTCAATTAACAACATTTACCTACCAAGCTATCCCTCCTTCCCTCCTGAAATCATATCATTACAAAAATTAGTTTTAAAACCCCAGGCATCACACACACACTTAAGCCATGCCCCATTTTGTAATGACTCTTCCACCAGTAATGACAAAAAACTGTCTCCCAGCTGATGAATAGAAAATTCGATAGAAGGCAAACTCATCTTTCTGGTATACTGGTGGTGTCCTTATAAAATGAGACATGGTTTAAGAGTGTGCGAATTCTAGCTTTTTGACACTGATTTAGGGAGGGAAGGAGGAAAAGCTAAGTAAGTAAATGCTTTTAATTGACAGGATAGCACCCTGGAATATGGAAAAATGTTCAAACTTTACCCCTTTCCCTCTTTAAATTATTTCATTTCCAAATTAGTTTCGTAAATTCAAGGTTTGCGCACTTTTAAGCCACACCCTGTTTTGTAAGAACTAATGGCATAAAACGTTCTTCTGCCAATTAATAGTGAATTCTTTGGAACGCAAACTTATCTTTCTGTTACACTGATGGTAGAGCCTCTACAAAATGAGACATGGCTTAAGTGTGTGCGAATTCTGGATTTTCGAAACTGATTTGACACTGATTTAAGGAGGGTGGGAGAGAGAATGCTTAGTAAGTAAATGTGTTTCACTGGCAGGATAGCACATTGAAATAAGAAAAAAAAATGCTCAAACAAAACACAAAACCATCAGCACCAATAAGCAATCCAAAAGTATTCAAATGTACCAATTATTTCTGTATAGAGGAAGTAATTTTTCAAGAAGCTAAATAATGGCATTATCAAGAAAAAAAATACATAAGTTATTCTGCTAAACATATATTTAACACAAAAACCTAATTACTGATGGCGGAATTTTCTGTTTGCTTCTTCAAATTGCCAATAGAGTTAGTACTCACAAAATCTACAATGGGGACAGTACTGTCGACATTAAATAAGTGCTTTCAAAAGAACTGGATAAAAAATGTAAAATAAAATCCCCCACATAAATGGCAGACTATAGCACAACCAGTTTCGACTCCACCATTAAATTAATTACTAAGTCACGAATAGTTGTTTAAATATTTGTTTAATTTGTTACATTTTTATAGCACGATATATTTTCGTAGAAATTCACAAAAAACACTTTTGGGTGCTGGCCAAAACAATGTTTAAGGACGATTACCGAAAATGAAAAGTTTATTTCAGCCTCATAAAATGATGTATTGTTTTATCGAAGACAATTTCTTTTCTTCAAAAACCCCATGCGTTTATGAACTAGAGCTTGTACATAAATTCCTCTTCCGTCGCAGTTTTTAATGGGTTTAACCTAAATAAAAGCAAATTTTTCGCCCAGACGTTGAAGAACTCGATGTTTTTAAACTGCTTCATATTCTTCGGGAGATGCTTTGTCACGCGAGGCAGTAGTGACGTGACTATGTACAGGAACAGAAGAATGGCACGCGTTTTGAAATTTGCAGCTCAATTAAAGGAGCTAATAGTGTTTATTTAATGCAGGAGTGAAGTTTAATGCAGAGCCGGGATCCAATCATCCGTCTTTATGACATCAAACATACGCGGATTTTCTCATACTCGTGCGTCATGCAACACTTTAATTTTGCGAAATCCATAATTCTTCTTAGCGCATGCCATAATGCGCGGAATTTTTCTTCTACTGAATTGTCGCAGTGATTGGAAGTAGCGCGCTACAAGTAGCGACGTTACTGTAGTAGCTACATTTTTTAGTAGTTTGTAGTGTAGTGCACTACTTTTTTAAAAAAGTAGTGTAGCGAGTAGTTCGATACAAAAAATTAGTAGTTTGTAGCGATTTCACGAAACTACTTTTAAATAAACTTCCAGAAAAAAAAAGAAAAGAATCAAGGTTCAAACGAATTTGACTGGTGCAAGTTTTAAACAAGTGCATCAGCAGATACAATGAGAAATAAAGCTCATAAAAATACAAGCTAACCTCAGATATATCGTTTTGGCGCCATACGTTATATCTGTTTGACGCCATTAGTTTGTTTGTCATCGTATTTTTCATATTTCGTCAATATTTATATTGAATAGAGATAACCGCCAATTTTGTAACTCCTTTGTTTTTTCTGGCTGCCGAGAATGTCCCGTGGATGAACATTTTAGATTTCAAAGAGATTATTGTTCCAAGACTGTAAAAGTACTTATTTTCGCGAAAATTAAGGTATCGGTGATTTTGCGAGTTGAAAATTTCGTGAACTTTATATGAACAGACCGAAAGTTGAAAAACAAAAGTGTTTCACGAGGCTTAAATTTTCGTAATTACGACGGGCACGGAAAAATCGTGAAAATTAAAGTTTCGTAAAAATTGTGCTTCTACTGTATTCACCAAATAAAGAAGCTGTAAATGTTATATAAGATGTTACTAAACTGACCTGACCGGCTTACAATAAATACGAGCATTAGAGTATTATATGGATGCCTCAGTTGTCAAATCGATTAACTCCACTTTTTGAAAAAAATCCTAATTTCTGCTTTAATAGTGCTTAATCAATTCTTAGAATGTGAATTTATATACTAAACATTTGGTTCAGTATATTTCCGATCGTGTGCTGGCAGAAAATATAACACGAGGGCCCATTCACTCCTATAGGTAACACTATCTTCTTCATCACTTTTCTCGACTTTCTGTTTTTATGGAGTAAATCGATTTGGCAAGTGAAGCATCCATATAAAAGTATGATAACCGACATTTTTAGGAAAAAAGAAAAAAGAAATAATAGATAATTCTTAGTAATATTCTATGTTCAGATGAGCTAATTTATCAATCTAAACCTTTTTGTGTTCAATCTTCGTACGGTGTGTGTGCGTATTAGGGTGCCCCCGAAAAATCAAAAGTTGATTTTTCAAGTCGCACACCCTCTGTACTTTTTCTTTAAAGTTAAAACAATTGTAAAAAATGTTCCATATAATTTGAACAACGGCAACCAGTGCTGGCTTTCTTCTGAGAGTAAAAACCAGCCATGTGTACTAGACCAAATAATATATATATATTTTTTCGAAGTTCGAAACTTCACGTTGATAAAACGTTGGTCCTATAGCCCCACATGTACCACAAATATATTTATCCAAATTAAAAAAAAAAAAAAAACTTTTAGGTATCCTATACTTGGCCTAAAATTTATAATTTTCTTTCCTTTTTTTTTGATACAAATTTTAAAAAAGCATGGTAATTTTAACGAAAATCAAGCTAAAAAAATATGAGCAGTAAAGTAGGTTATTTAGCGTTAAATAGAAATTTTTGCTCTTCTGCAATATTTAAATCTCCTACATAGTACTCAAAGATATGCATTTTTTCAAGGTTAAATAAAATTTTAAATTTAAATTCCTTTTTTCTAATATTATTATTCATTTACAAATGTTGATCTGAAAATGTGTTCGCTAATAATTTTTGAACTTGATATTTTGTTTCAAAAAATATGTAGATAAATAGAAAAAAAAAATAGTTTTTTGAAGAAAATTATGAATTTTAGGCCAAGTGTGGGATATCTAAATTGTTTTTTTTTTTTTTTTAATTTGAATAATTGATTTTAAGGTGCATGTGGAGTGTGGGATATAGGGGCAACGTTTTATCAACAAAAATTTCAAATTACTAAAAAAAGATTTTTTTTTTTTTTTTTTTTGTTTAATTTGTCCTGGCATACTCGTACCTATAAGTGCTGGCTTAACCTTTCAGACGCAGGTTGGCACGGGTTGCCGTAGTTCAAATTGCATGAAACTTTTTTTTTTTTTACAATTGTTCTAACACAAGAAGAAAAATATAAGAGGGTATTATTCCACTTGAAAAATCAACTTGCATTTTTTGTGCGGCACCCTAGCCTGTACGCTTTTTATTTACTTATTTTTTAAAAAGTAGCGAAGTAGCGGCTACATTTCTAAAGTAGTTTGTAGTTGCTACATTTAAAAAAAAGTAGTTGTAGTTGTAGTTAACTACATTTGTAACGAAGTAGTTGTAGTTGTAGTTCGCTACAAAATAAATGTAGTTTTTCCAACCACTGAATTGTCGTATAAGTGAAATGCCATCTATCATTCTGCGATGTTTCTGGGAGAAGTGTAATGTTTTTTTAAAGTTAAGTATTAATTATGAGAGTTGCGTAATTATAATGCAAAGGTAGATAAAATTCTGTGCTTGACATATGTAGCAAAGAAAACGTAATGGTAATGGCCTCGCATATTGTGAGACTCTTCATCTATATGCATGCACTTACTTACCGAGGCCGTTAAAACTTTTATAAATTGGAAAGAAATGTTTTGGGGAAGTTGGAAATAATTATTTTGTGGTTTTTGAGCTTTTGTTAAAGAAGTGGTTTGTTTTTGGCTGACAGAACTGGAATAGTAATTATGTTTCAAATTGTTTATGACTATGTTATTTCAAGAGTGATCTAAAGCCATTTCTAGTATCAAAATATTCTCAATTCAAATAGGCTGTAGATGGCTCTGCTATCTCTGACTAATGGATGCCGAAAGAAGTAATGCCTGTTTATATTTCACCGTCAAAATAACTACAAAGCCACGACTAGGTATTTGTTTAATTTGTTGCGTTGATTTTCATAGGGTGCATGTCTAAGACCGACCCATTTTAGTAGGATATGAGCTGTCCAAAGACACATCTGCTTTGTCCGTACGAAATTGAAATGTTTCGTCTCTTTGGCTGATGTCTTAAATCTCCGGAAGTGTTCTATGTCAAGTTCTTGTCCTTATAGACGGAACTTAACATGCTTTTAGATTAAAATCTTCTTCTAAAATCAACTAGACAGCAATACATCAATTGTACTTTTGTTGTCCAGTACCATCAATTTAGTGCTTACTCATCTTTCAACAGCTATCCAATTTCTTTTTCAGAAGTGCTCAAGATCTCAGAGCTCTTATTTTTTTTTGCCTAAATTGCTAAAGATTGAAAACTTAAAACGCTCTTTGGAAGGAAAAATATAGCAGCATTTTTCTTGGACTCTTTTTGACTGCGTACCTGTTCTGTCCTATTTCACCCTTTTTGACCATGTATCTATTTTGCCCTCGTTCATGGGTAATTTCAGGGTTTTGGGGGTTAGGTGGCTTTCTCCTCTGTCTTTAAATTAATGGCAAAACCTACCAAATTCATCGTATCTGAAATTTCTGTATGCATACGGAAAAAGAAAGTATCTCCTCAAAATACGAGTTATTATGTCAGGTACCTTTAGATACAATTTTGTTTTTACATGTTCTTCAGTCACTGCGATGAAAAATCAAATCCTATGTTTGTTTGTCCTTTTGGTGGGATGTGCACATTGGGGGTGGGGTGGGGGGGGCAGTTGTTGGCCCGGACCCAAACCTGAAGAGGTCCCAATATTTTTAAAATGAGGGATGAAATTTAGGGGTAAACAATATGGAGAGGGGTCCCATAAAAGTTATTTGTTACGGGCCCCAATATTTCTGTGTACACCCAAGCGCGACTTCTGCTGGACACAAAAACAGCTGTTTTCCAACATTTGCTCTTTATTTGTCAACTTAAGCTGTTGGAGTAACCGCAAGAAAAACGGCTCATGTTATCACAAACTAGTGATTCATGTTTTAAAAATGTACTTATTTACCAGAACGTTTAGAAAATTGCGATTTTGAAAAGCATGTTTACATAATAATATAAGAACAACATTAATTCATGGTTAAAAAATACGTTATTAGAACACAAACACACTGCGAAACAAAATTTCAAATTTTCAATTAACTATTGATTTAAAACCACGGGAAAATACCTAGCAAATTACTGCAAAAGTTGAAAAGTTAACCGACTTTCTAAAATTGCAAGATAGATTTATTCACAGCTGGAAATAATAGATTTGACAAAAAATTAATTTCTTACTAACCTTAAGTATTTAATGTTATAGGTTCTTAGGAGAAAGTGGGGCAAAACCGTACAGGTGGGTCAAACCGACTTTTCTCGTTCTTTTTTAATAAACAGCAATTGAAACTTCGGAAGAAATTATTCAAAAGGTATGAATTAGAAATGAAAGAGATATACCTGGCTCAGGAAGCCTTCATACAAATGTCAAAATAGTCTAAAACCAAATAATAATAGTCATAAACTGAAGTGAGCATCTTAGAACAAAATTTTCGTAATGCCACTGAAGTGCACACGTTTTGGTCAGGGGAGATATTCTGTTACGAAGAGTTATGACAATTTTCGGAATCCAGCAAAATTTTTTGGAATCTCGCATGTACATAAGATACACATGTTTTTTTTTTTTTAATTTTGAAGAATATAATGTGCAGCACAAATGTTCTGCTCGCGTTCATCTGATCTGCATAAGAATAATTCAACTAAATAAACTAAAATGAAGCTTCTTTTCCAAATACTTATAATTTCTAATTTTGTGTTTTAATAAAACACAAAATTAGAAGTTTTCAAAAGGTTGTTTTCAGAGAAGTTCATTACAATATCAGTTACATTATCAGTTTCAGTTACTGTTTACAGATCTGAACAATTTTTTTCGATGGTTAGATGGAAATTTTAAGGAATCAGATGACTTATAAAAAATTAAATTCCGTAACCACACCCAAAGAAACGTTTTGTGAGTAAAAAAAAAAATGAAATGGACAAAATAGTATGTGTAAATTAAAACGAACTAAATGCTTAGGCACCTTTTTGATATAGATAGACCAAGATAGAGTGAGGCACCAGGGTTCAGATAAGGCTAAAGTGCTTACATCCGATTTTCTCTGTTTTTTTCATTTATTTTATCCCTTTCAGTCCTCGATGTTTACGGAAATAGTGGTAAATTTTTATCGTGCATTAAAAGCGGCCTGCCTGTGCATGAATGAAAATAAGGTCGAAGGCTTAGTGTTTAAAATGCTGCGACCAAAAAAAGCAGAGGGCACGTATTTTGTATTCATAGCAGTAACTTCAACATAGATTTGGCTCTTCCGGCGATTCATCTAAAAAAACAGCTGACATTAGCAGGCAATTTTAACTACAAGAGCGATTTGATGGTTATATTTCATGATTTTAAACGATTCTTTTTCGTTTAGCTTAAACATTTATTCTGCTGTGGGAAGGTAAACGGCAGTATCTGCAGAAATGAGTATTCGAGATATTTGAAGAAATGTGTGTTGGATTCAATACTTACAATAGGGAAATGTTGGAATTTGACATTTTTTTCAGAGGAAACCAAATGAGCGAGTTTGTACAACAAAGATAATGTACAATAGATGACAAAATTTTTTTTTGCAGTTACTGCCTTTTACTTGCACACAGCAGAGTACCCTAGAGGAGCAAAAGTTAGCATTAAAAAAAAAGGAAGAATCACTGGAGATAATTTAAATCATACTAACTTTCGTATTTTTATGATAAATGTATTTTTATATTTTCCCGGTTCTGATGCATCCATAGTCTCTGAGTTAAGAATCTAAGTTGCAGAGTAGCGAAAAATCACAGTCGCAAATAACAGCTCTTAATAATCAAAGTCATTCATTGTAAAAGAAGTTTTCAGGAATTTCTTTTCAATTAGAAATCAATACGAGTATAATTGAGTAATTTGTTCGTCAAAATCTTTTTCAAAAACTATCTATAAAATAAATAGATAAAAAGTAAAAATAAAATAAAAGAGATGGCATTAAGATTTTTTTCAAATGCTCGCTTCTGTTTCCTTAAATTAATAAATGCTATTACCAAAGAACGAAAAAAACGAAATTTAAGTTATCAAGTTTGCTTATTAATTTCACTTAGTATAGGTTTAGTATGCATAGTTAGGCAGTATATATATAGTCAGTCATGTATAGTTAGCTTTGCATATTTAGGCAGTGTGACCATAACTTTTATTCGCTTTGAGATTTGTAGATATCCATTCATTAGATTCACTAAAAATTCTGAAGGACTAAAGATTCATAGACAGAACCTCCCATTTTTTAAACCATTATGTTTTTCATTTGAGTTTTGACAACTTTAAAGTTAATAGAATGTTAAAAAAAAGAAAGACAATTATTTTAGAATCATCTTTTATTTGTTATTAAAATAGAGTACAGTTCTTATTGTAAAAGAAACAAAATGTTTTTGGTGACTGCTTCATGTATTACGGTATACCTTTTAAAATATACCCGATTTATAAATATCCTTTTCGTCTCATATTAAGTAACAAGAACTACAATATTGGGGACAATATTGGAACAAAATATTGGTGGAGATTTAAGTAAAAATAAAAACTTACAGAAACAAGGAATATTAAACTACAGAGCATAGAAATTCGGAAAAAAAAAATATTCCCAAAAAAGTAAAAACAATGTTTCAAAACCTCCCTTTTATCTCAGCGAAAACTATTATTTGCCAGAAACAAATTCATTTTTTAAAACACGCTTGAAAATTCAATAAAATGTGTTGACGAAAGAAATAAACGGTACGTCAGTTGCAATGAAAATGTCAATAAAGTAATGCCTTACCAGTATGCCGACGTTTTCTCGGGCCACTTTGGCGAGGGCTTTGGCGACTTGACTGGCGACGGGCGTGCTGGCGAGGAGCATGGCGACGGTGTCCTCGACGACGGCCTCCTTGACGCTGTTGAGGAAGAGCTCCTCCGGCCTGGAAGAGGCCTGGACGCTCGGCTGTCCGTTCACCTCGAGCACGGAGGCACGGAGGCTGCCGTTCAGGACCACGTCCACGCCCAGGAGCTGGAAGCAGTGAGAACACCTAAGGAAAGAGAATGCAGTTTCGTTTTAGGGAGGTTGTGAAATGTTCACTTCTCTGAGCAGGGATTCTCTACATTAGGAGATGGAAAGGTTATTGAAGAGGTTAAGAAATTCAAACAGTAATAAGTGATTACTAGATGAAAGAAATAAACAAGAAAGTATCAGTTCTCTCTAAACCAGCGATTCTCTGAATCAAAGATTCTACTCCAGGAGACAGAGATGTTATTTAAAAGGTTAAGAAATTCAAACAGTAATAAGGGATTGCTGGACGGAAGTATAAACAAGAAAGTACCAGTTCTCTCTAAACCAGCGATTCTCTGAGTCAAAGATTCTACATCAGGAGATAAAGATGTTATTTAAAAGGTTAAGAAATTCAACCAGTAATAAGGGATTGCTGGATGAAAGTATAAACAAAAAAGTATCCGTTCTCTCTGAACTTTCGGGTAATTACCCCCAAGGGGATAAAATTTTATTTGTAAAGGGAAAAGATCAGTCATTGTTCGGTCCCTAAACTAAATTTTCCTTGTCGAATAAAACTACCTAATCAGTAATCTTTAGTGATTAGTGGGAAACAGGTTGGTGTATTACAAAATTGTAGCCAATTTGGAGCACAACTCACTTCATTGGCAACTCATGTACATTGGCCGAAATTATGCCAGATATTTTAAAAATGTCAGAGCTGATCCAAATTAATCGTTTTGTTGATTACTTCTTGATTTAATAACAGATTACTTAAGAAAATATATTTTATTTGTTTGAATCAGTAAAATTAATTAAAAGTATTTATTTTTCAAACTTCATGGTAATTATGCAATATCTAATCAACTTTTCAGACGAAATTTGTTTGGGGCAAATATCTAATCTGTTTTTTTGGTTAAGAGTTTTAAAAAGGTTGAGAATCACTGCTCTGGATACATTGTGGACAGTTCACGAAAGTTCTCGTGATTCTCATTTTGTCGAATGACCGTTTATCTTCATCTTACATATTGTTGTAAAATGCACATTGGTAATCCTCACGACATACGACACGAATAATAATACACGAAATTTAAGAAAAATATATCCAAGTTTTTCAGTTAAATGCTTAGCCTATGACCCTTTTATTACGCGGCAAACATTTAAGCGAAAGTTATAATTCATTCCTAACATGTTTCCTTTTTATTGGGTTATGCCAAAGTCACTGTTTATCAACTACCAATACCAAAAATACTACACGAACTTTCAAGAACACATTTGTGCTGCATTACAAACCCTTCCGCGAGTGATAATATAAAATAGTATTGCATTACGAATAGGAATGCACCCAAGGCTGTCAAGAGTCAGTTTTGTCACCGCTTCCCCCAGCAAAAAAAAAAAAAAAGGAAGAAAGAAAAAACAAAACAAAGCTGCTGAGTAGAAAACAATTAACTCTATTTTAAGTGCCGCAACAGTAAATATCAAAAGAGTAAATTTTACCAATAAATTATAAATTTTAACTCAGGAATGCAATTTGCTAATTAATTCAAAAAGAAAAAAAATGCATCACAGAAATTCACACATCAAAACAAAATTTTCATACGTTGAAACTATGCATATTCAAATTGAACTTATTTCAAAGCAATCTTCCTTGCTTCTTGATTTACGAAATGATTTATAATTCATTGAAGCTCAAGTTTCTTGAAAGCTTGCTCTTCAAAGCTCCGAGACCAGTTGCCGTTGCAATGTACTTTAGTAGCGCTATTTGTCAATCAATTTTAACTTAAGAGTGTTTGATGAAGAGGTGGTATTTTATCAATAATTAATTTTCGTTTATCATGTAAGATGAAAAACTAAGCCTTGAAATAAAATGTCTTTTTACAATGCTATGCCTAACGTCGGAAGACAATCCTTTGAAGAATCTTCTATCTAGCTTTCTTTAATAATTGATCAAAGTTATGAAACGTTCATTTTTAAAACGATTTCAGTTTATTTTAAAGTGATGGACAGGGGGATGGGCAAAAATGCATCGAGACAGGCCCACAAGAGTGAAAATACCACTAACGTCATTAATCTATTCGTAATTCTCAATTCAACACCATCTCATGTTTTCTTATGATCGACGGAACGATAGACGTTTATTTCACCCTATCTATCATTACAGAGCGTTTGTTTCAGAGTAAAAAAACTTTATTGATTATAAGTTTGTTTATTCAGAGTTTTTTTTTCTTTTCTTGCTGGTTTATTTCCCCCCTATTTTCTTCCTTTCTGTTTTTCTTTCTTTTTACCCTCTTTATTTCTTTTTTTTTCCTTTCATTTTTGGCGTCAGTGTCGCTGTGGTCCTAGTTTTCGACTAGGCTGACATGGCCTCTCGCAGGGCCTGAATGCACCGATAAAATTCGTCAGTTACCGATTATTGGGCAAAAGATAATCGGTCGATGCCTATTAAAATTGAACATATTAGTTTTATTGATAAAGATTTTTATATAATGCTACAATTTTTCCATATTTATTTTATTTGAATAACAATTTCAGCATTCGAGAATTCACAATTCCAGCTGTCCGTGTGTCCATTTTCTTATTTTTATATTTTAATATGTTCGGCGTATACATGCTTTGTTTTGTGATCAACTAATATTAATTATTTTTTATTCAATCTGTTTCTTTCTGCCTTTCTCTACATGTTACAATTCTTCGTTACATAGTTTTCCACAACAGTAAATTTATATCTAATTTCTTCATAAGTGGTTTCATTTACGTGACAATATTTATTGTTTATTGGATGTTTTGGAAATTTATAACTTAACTTTTTTTTTTTTTGATGGAATCATGTATTAATGAATTTTGATTTCTGTGGTTTCATTTTGCTTGTTTTTTGTTTTGTTAATCTCTATGTTTTACTATTCAAACTGTTTTCTGTTCCACCGTGTTGCTTTTCTCGGACGACTTTTCCTCCAAAAGCTCACTTTTCATTGTAGTGAAAAAAGGGATCTTAAAAACCCAGAAACAGGTGTCTGCAGTAATCTGCAAATGTTGTGTTGAAGTGACATTTTATGCATGCACACACGACATCGTTAATTAAGGTGTCGACGAAAATAAAATTATTTTTTTAATTTACGTTTTGACAAAGCTTAATGAAAAGTAAAAAAGGAAGTAAAAATATTTACCTCAAATGATGCTAAAAGATCGCATTTTTCGCAATGTAGATAATTCTAGAAGCATGAAAACGCTGAATAAATGAGCTCTTAAGAATAAAGTAACTTAAAAATTGCGTTTTAATTAAACTACGAAGACCAATACTGACAATTTTCGGGAGGATCATTGAAATTTTGGCTCTTGTTTGAAAACAAAATCCTTTTTAATAAAAATATTTCCCACACTAATAATATTTGCAAAATATTAGCATTTTTAGACGATTCCATGATTTTTCAGTTCTGTTACCACCCTACCTGAATAGTTCAGATGACAGAAACTTACGCATTACCACAGCAGCCGATACCACGATTAAAAAATAAGAGCAACAGAAATAAAAACAAGATGTTCCGTCTAAAACTAAACAAGTCTATTTCCCTCCATACTAATATCGACTTTCTAGTATCTGATCAATATTCTCCAAACTGGATATAATCGCAAATTATTTCAAACGAATTTTTTTAACATTTTAACCTGATTTCTAGAAGTAAAATATTCCTCGCTCATCTGAAGAAATAGATGCGAAAGAAATAAATAAACGAACAAATAAAGTAGCACTACCTTTTAAACAATAATTAATATATTTTTTCCATTAAAAAAAAACTCTTTTTTCGCTTTCAAAAATAAAAAAGTAATGAAAAATATTAAACTGATTAAAATAGATACATTTTGTCAAAAAAAAAAAAAAAAAAAAAAGGTTTGTTTTCCCCCTATTGCCAAAAATAATTTAAGAAAATGAATAAATATACTTTTAAAATAAATGAAAAAACAACAAAATGTCAACTTAAAGAAATAATTTTCATTATAAAAAAAAAAAAAAAAATCGTCTTGATGTAGAAACATAAAGAACTCCGAATTTCTCCGCCAAACACTAAATACACGAATTAAAACTTAGCGTGAAAAAAAATCAAATCATATCATCAATAACAATTATTTATATGTAAAAACCGTGACTGCGGTGTCGGAATCAATCTCATTTGGAATCAATTAAAAGAGTCAGAGTCGAAAGTCGAAGGTTTTGAATTCAAAGACTCGGAGTCAGAATCGGTCATTTTCCCCTAGGTCCAGAACTCTGAAAATGTTTTTGGAATCAGAGTTGGACTTATTTTGGGATAAAGGAGTCGGAGTCGAAGACTTGAAATTTCCAACAACCAGTCATTTCCTCTCCGTGGCTAAATTTTTGCTAAATCTATGGAGTATTGCAATACATTCTCGTGCTTGAAAATAAGACAAATTTAACTTTGACACGCAATTGAATGTGTGAAAAAGTCTTAGTATCCTCTTCGTCACCTGTTTGCTGATACTTTTGTTATTCTTAAATGTTAAAATTGCTACATTTACTGCAAGCCTTCTTTCAAAAACAGCGAAATTGAACTGCCGAATAACACGTGATGAAGGCCAGACAAGTGTCTTCTCCTGGTAAAAGGACAATACATAAGTAATCATTTCACAACTTCCTACTTGGAAAAAAATATATGCATTCATTCAACAAATGTTTTGAAACATGAACAAATTAATGATTTTTTCTTTTTTAAATGTTTGATATCATTGTCATTAATTTATTACGACATGTAGTCTGTTGTTGCAGAAAACTACATTTGTTTATTGTTTATGAGTTCAGTCAGCACTACTCAGTCAGCTTCTAGTTCTTGACATACTTGAAGTAATTTTTATTAACAAATTTTTTGGGAGATTCATAGGTGAAAATTGGCCGATTATAATTAATCGGCAAAGCGGCCAATTATGGCCGATTACTGATTCCTGCCGTTTAATCGGTGCACCTCTAATTACGACGGACAGAGTGATACTACAAAATGTGTGGAATGAACTGGATTACAGATTAGGTTGATGTTTGTCGTGTGACAAAAAGTTCGAACATTAAACGTTTGCAAGTGGAGGAAAAAATAGTAAAACCTTGGCATATTTCATTTTATTAAGTTTGTCAATAATTTAATTAGTTTATTGTTTCAATAATATATTTTTTAAAAAATGTAATATTTCTGGTCATACTTTTGTGTGAACTTTGCATTAATTTCCCAACATTGAAAGTTTTAAACAGAATTTTCACTCTGCATTATCTGATGAAATAATTGCGAGGAGCAGACAGTTTTCGAAATAAAATCTCTGAATATAATTGTGCTTTTAAGTTTAAATTTTGCATGAAATTGAAAAAAAAAAAAAACTCTCCCCAAGGAACTAATTACGGTCATCTATTATTGGTGAAATAAATGCCAATGGAAATTCTACAAGACTCGAACGTCGTTATCGGATTACAGTACAACCAGATTTCTGTAATACCATCCTTCCATCATAAAATTTCTCTTGAACACAGAGTTAACGATTTCGGCAGGGGAAAATCATTTTCTTTGTGTCAATGCGAATTCATTCTGTTCAGTAAACTTCTGCTGACCAAAGAATGAGAGATAAACATCGGCAGACCACGGTTACGGAACAACGCCAAAGATTGATTCGGAGGGGTTGCCAGAATAGGGAAGTATCAACCAATCAAATATTCCAATTTTAACTATTGCACAATGTTGATAGGCTTACAAAACACAAAAATTCACCATGGCCGGATTTTTAAAAAAAACGATTGATTTTTTATGAATTTTTTAAAGAGCGATGCGCAAAAAAGAGGTGTGGCCTAAAACGTCAGCAGCTGACGTCATTTCTCTGTTCCGATCAGAGCTCCATTTCCATGCCGTGTTGCGCCTACCAGGAGGTGAATAGCACTGTCTTTTTCAGCCTTTTTAAAGCATTTAACCAGCATTTTTTCCATCATGGGGCTAGGATTCACGAAAGGTCAATCCAATAACCTTCCTCAAGTAAAGTCATTCATGGTGTTTGACTTTTTTCGAAAGGACGAGCGATTTAATGTCCTAGAAGTACGGGAAGTGAGACAACAAAGTTTCACCATTGTTATTCTTTAAAATTGTACGTACATATCCGTCTATGTTTGCAGTTCATATTATTCGCATTAGTTTCCCTTATCAAGATTGATCATTTCCATTTGTGTGTCGATGGTTTTTTTATCTGAATATATAAATTACAATGTAAGAGCGCTATTCCAGTTCTTACTTGGCGGCTTTTAATGAGGCGCGCATTTTGTAACAACCCTACTGCAAGTGATTCCAGTACTAAGTTTTAGAGTAGTTTTTGCATGAAAATTTTTCGCTTTGTTGGCAATAAAAGTTGATCTGCTTTTTTTCTTTTTTGTGGAAAATTGTTTTAAATCCACTAATACATGTTAATTATTCTTGAGTTTTTGTGCAACTTAGCAAAAAAAGGAAAAATATATTTTTTTGCTCTTTTGATAAAAATAATAAATTTGAAAATGGTGTTCATTTCATAAAATAAGTACCTTTTTGCAGGTGAGAAAGTCTTGTATATATAGAAACGCTTCTGGTGATAAACTGAAAATGTATTTTTAAATTATCAATTTGTAATAGTTAAAATTTGAAGATAGTTTGAATGTTAAAAAGAAAGTATTAATAGTTTTTGCATTGTTATTAAAATGGAAATGCATCTATTACTTTCTATTTAGTTTATTGTGCAGGGTTTAAATTCCTTTGTTTACTTGCATTTTTTTAAAAATATCTCATATGCTTATTAAACATTTATTTATGAACAGTTGTGAACATATATTTCAAACTGTATTTCTCACTTGACATAGTTTTTAATTAAAATGAAGTGCAAATTTTCATTTTCAAATTTTAATTAATAAATACACTTGAAAACACTTCTTTCGAAGATCCTGCTGGGACGGAACAATAACAAATCGCTTGTGAGGAGTTTTTTTAGATATAGATACGCATCTAGGAACGAAGCAATACTTGTAATTGATTCTACTAGCCATGACAAAGAAAATCAAATTAAAAAAAATCGCAGAATGCATTAAACCCTACAGACAGCAAAGGATTTTCACTAGCCTTTTATGCGCGCTGCTGTTAGAAAGCTCTTGTTTTCCCGCGCCTTCCCCCAAAGATCGCCAAGCACTTCTTTGTCCTAGCCAACCCCGCCGCCTCGCAGCGCGGCAGTGACGTCAGTCAAAGGACTTACAAGCAAATGACGTCACTCGCGCGTGAACTTTAAAAAATTATTTTAAAAAAAAGTATTAGTCGTATCGTAAAAATTTTTTCGCAGATGATGTTCATGTATGTTACTCTATCAAATAAAAATAAAATTAGAAAATCGAATACTTCCCTATTACGAGGCACCCCACTTAAGCGCCAAGGCTGCCAAGCGAATGATAGATCTCTCGAGCGTGTTTGTACGTGGATGTCGAAGGGGGAAGGGGAGGGGGAGATATTTCGAGCACCACTTCAGCGATTAGCGTCAATTAATCTAGCGTAGTCAGGTGTTATGCTGAATAGATCCAAGAATATTTCCTTTATTTGGCTTTGCGTATTAGGTGTATAATACGGGAAATGTGCGGCAAGGCGAAACAGTTCAGGGTTTACTTTTTTCAAAATGAATAAATTGGACATTTGTTTTGAAAATTGCAGTACACAAAGAAAGAGCACGGTATTTTATCATGCATTGAAACATTATATTTCATATTTGGCAGTAAATTCATGTCTTCAGTAAAAAAGGATTCTTTCATTAATAATGTAAAAAGCAAAACATTTTTCTATTGAAATTATTTTTGAGCTTGATTATTAAAAATATTTTTGATCAAACAAATGAATGACTAAAACAATGAAGGAATCTTTACTAATAATAAAGCTGAAGGTATCTCTGTCCGGAGGATATCTGGATGTTTGTAGGATGTCTGGATGTCTGGATCTCTGTGACGCGCATGGTGCCTAGACAGTTCGGTCGATTTTCATGAAATTTGGCACAAAGTTAGTTTGTAGCATGGGAGTGTGCACCTCGAAGCGATTTTTCGAAAATTCGATGTGGTTCTTTTTCTATTCCAATTTTAAGAACAGAAATATCATAAGATGGACGAGTAAATTACAAAATTGTCATAACGTGGAACCGTAACATGGGCACAAGCCAATTGGCGAGAAAATTCACCAAATGACCTTTTAATTTTTCTATTACGGGCAAAGTCAAGCGGGTACCACTAGTAAATAATGAAACAATAAACGAATGAGTAAATAGATACACGAGAAAAAGCAAACGAAATAATAAAAGAATGAATAACTAGGAAAACAAGGGAAGGGATGTAAGTTAACTATTTAGTGAATGAAGATATAAGTGATTTAATAAATGAAGGAATAAGTAAACGAAAGAAACCACTTTGTTCCTTGTGTTCTTGACAAAGCGTATTGAACCTTTAAAATCAAAGCATGCCCAAAACTAACTAATTTAGTACTGCGCTGGACACGAGGGGATCTCAATTAAAATTTAAAATGTTAATTACAAACTCTGTATCATTTTATAGTCACAAAACCTTACAATACATGTAACAAATTTTGAAGACGACTTGTATGAGTATATATTGTGGACTTAGGAGCTATTTATTTCTTGACTGAAATCAACTATACGTTTCAAAACATATATAAAATATTGCTATATAGGTGGCACTACAGCGAAAATATTTTACTTATAATAATATTTTTACTTATAATAATTTACTCATAATAAATCTTACAATACGTGTAACAAATTTTGATGACGACTTGTATGAGTATATTATATTGTGGACTTAGGAGCTATTTATTTCTTGACTGAAATCAACTATACGTTTCAAAACATATATAAAATATTGCTATATAGGTGGCACTACAGCGAAAATATTTTACTATTTCACTTTTTCTCGTTATTTCACTTTGCCCTACATTCTTCTACATAGAAGGGAGAATAATTTGAGCGCTTTAAATTGGAAAATTGCCCCATTAGAAGAATCGGTTTTATATTCATCTATATGTTCATAATTTTGATTATTTATTAACTAAAACAATCATTACAATTTATTTACTTTATTTTAATAAACTGTGTTGATTCATTAATTTTTTAAAAGGTATTTTTCATTAAAAAAAAGAACATTTTTTGCATACATATGTTTATTTCTAAGCAAGAGCTGTCTTTCAGTGCTTTGAACTACTGGTGTGAATACAATATGATGTAAACAAAATATATTTCACGGAATGCAGCAGTACAGTAAAATTTCTACATCTGCGATTTAAAAATCCTACTAGTAGTAAGTAAACATACTATTTTGCTTACTATTCTTCACAAAAAACTCTAAACAAAATCTGTATAATATGGACATTATAACGCAGTAAACACCTGAAAAAAATTTAAGTATGTTTTATAACGATTGTAAAAATCAATTAGAATTATCATAATGTGCCATTTCTAAAATATAGAGATTAGATAAATAAATAAATAAATATTAATCTATCAATTAATAAAAAATAAAATAAGATCGAAGAAACTTTTTATGTACAACATGTTTTACGGCAACAACAGCTCGTTAAGGCAGAAAAAACAACAGACTGGTAACCAACAAATAGGGAATGTGGGACAGGGTGAAATGTTAGGAGAACTTATGTTTTTCAAATTAACAAAATTGAAATTTGTTTTGAAAATGACAGTACATAAAGAGATAATACCGTATTTTATAAGAAAACTGACAATAAAATGTTTTCCAGTTTTTGCAGTAAATTTGTACTTTTAAATAAAAGTGAAAAACTATAATTTTGCCTCACACATATTCACCCCAATGTGACAATTAAAATATTTTTCTATTGAAAATATTTTTCTTCGCATGAGTAAATGCATTAATGAATGAGGAAATGAATAAAGGAGCGAATACAATATTGAACGAATAAGAAAATAAGTGAAGGAATGAATCAGTGCTAGTGAATGAACGAATAAATGAATGTGTAAATGAATAAATGAGCTACTAAAACAGTGAACGAATAAGAAAATAAGTGAACGAATGAAGAAATTAGTGAATGAGCAGATGAAAGAACGCAAATAAATTTATTAATGAATGATAGCGTAAATGATTAAAAAAATTAATGAGTAACTAAATGAGATTAACTGTATCAAATTGTCCCATTCACTTTGCCTCGCGTACAATTCAAGACATACATAATGCAGTGGACGCCGGTTAATTGAATCAGTGATTAGTTGAATCAGCCGCTTTAATAAATCAAATCCGTCAAAAACAGAACAAAATCCACCTTTATTGAATTAGCCGCTTAATGGAATCAAAATAGCTTAGAACAAACGTGATTCATATAAGCGGCGGTCACTGTATCAAATAAATAAATACTGAACAAGATACGTATTAGCACTCCTCCATTAGTATTTTAAAATATTCATTACAAAAACATCATTTTATAATGACTAATATTATTACTTTTACAAAAAAGGAAGTATTGTATTCGCGAAAAAATTTTCACTCAAAAATCGATCTTAATTTCCATTTTACTCACCCACGAATGAATATTGAGTTTTTTTTCGACTCGACAACACGTGGATAAGTGCCTAAGAACGTATAGACACGTGAAACATCCATAATGACTATTCCCGAGCTGATTACAACGAATTTTCTCGTGACGTCTGCATGTACGTATGTATGTGCGGATGTATGTATGTGCGTATGTATGTCACATAATTCAAGAACGGTAAATCCTAGAAAGTTGAAATTTAGTACGTAGACTCCTAGCGAGGTCTAGTTGTGCACCTCTTCTTTTGGTTGCATTCGGGTGTTTCTAAAGGCGTCTTTTGCCCCTTTTTGTAGGGAAATTATTGTTAATTTCGAGGTAAACTCAAGTGGCGTTATTATTTGGCGAGCACTTGGCGATATATCGCCAGTCTTTTGGTCACCTACTTGGCGACAAATTTGGCGATTTAAAAAAAATCTGTTTCAATTTGGCCACTGTCTGTGATATTTAGAGAGTAAACTATTGAATTACATTAAAATTGCCAGTAATGGGGAAATGACATTAAATCGGAGTAAAAGGAAGTCATGTGATGTACACATCAGCTCGTTTTTAATAAACCAAACGTAATAAAGTATGATGACTGGAACCAAGTAAGTGTTTAATAACATGTAGTTAAAATGCTGTTAGATAAGTTGCATTGCAAACTGTAAATATTTCACTATTTCATGTTGCCCTGTTTTTTCCCTCTACTTCAGTTTTCCCTACTAGTCATCAACATTACATTTATTTTATGTTTGTTAATATTGAAAACCTTTAGAAATAATATATTTACAGCGATATAGCAAATCAATTTATAATTATGCAGAATAGGATTATTGATAACGGTTTTCAAGTAAGATCTTTACGCCAGTTATGAACTTCATTAAAAGACATTTTTCTCTACGTACAAAGGAAGAAAATAAAGTCATATCATGAAGGCATTTATTTGGGGAATAATTTCTTGTTCTAAGTGTAATTATGAGATTCATATTGTTTATTCAAACATTAACGTGACAAGTCAACTGTGAGCATGCTTTTCAAATGCAGAAATATGGTGTACCCCTATGGTTCGCAAAGTAGCGAAAATGTTGAAAGCAGGCATTTACTCTGTTTTAATGGCGCACATCGTGGAAACCCAGTCTTACATTCGCTTAGTTAGATTAAAAACAATTTTCATTTCTCGTTGCAGATGATGTTACATTTAACGGATCTATTAAACTCTTATTACCGAGATAGGTACAGTACAATCTCGTTTATCCGGACTAACGACGACCAAAGGTAACCCGAATAAACGAAAATCTGGATAATCCGGGAAACAAGCAAAACCCATCCTTAAGGAAGCATCCTTAAGTTAAGTACCATTTCTAGCAAAAACTTTATCATCTGTAGTTCATTTGCAGTGGTGTCGGACTGACGCTCCCAGTACGCCATATTATTTGTTAGATGAGTACAATACACTATATTGTACGTTCCATGCAGCAGTTCTTCGCTTAGTCAAAAGAAAAACTGAATATTAGGCGTACTTATAGTTCGTTTCTTGCAACTATAAGTTAAAATTATTATTTAAGTAAATATGTATATATTAATTCTACAAACATGATCCGTTTAAACCGGAGATACGAATAAACGGGGACCGGACAATCGAAATTATAATGTAATATAATCCCTATACCAAGTCTTAAGGTACTATATTATTTTTTTCCTAAAAATTCTCGACATTAGCTGACGTAAAATAAACGCAATGATATTAATTGGAAATTGTTAGTTACCAGCATGTGGTTTTCACTGCCCTGTCCAACTCTTGTTGCCGTGAAACGTGTTGTACAGAAAAGTTTCTTAGTTTTCTACTTCCTTTTACGAAGTAAAGGAAGTGTTGTATTCACGAAATTTTTTTAACCCAAAAATAGGACTTAATTTCCATTCTGCTCGCCCCCGAATGAATGTTGAGTTTTTTTTCAACCCGAACACACGTGAATATATATCTACGAACGTATAGACACCCGAAATATCCATTTTGACAATCCCCGAATTAATTAAAACGCGTTTTCTCATGATGTCTGTATATACGTGCGTATGTACGTATGTGCGTATGTATCTCGCATAACTCAAAAACGGTATGTCCTAGAAAGTTGGAATTTGGAACGTAGACTCCTGGTGGAGTCTAGTTGTGCACCTCCCCTTTTGGTTGCATTCGAATGTTCCTAAGGGGGTCTTTTGCACGATTTTGGGGGGAAATCATTATTAACATCAATGCAAACTCGAATGGTGTTATAGTTTGGCAAACGCTGGGCAACATTTCGCCAAGCTTTTGGTCGTCAAGCTTTTTCGCCAACTTGGTGGCAAAAAATTTGGCGTTTGTTCCGCTTTAAAAAAAAAAAAAAAAAAAAAGGTTTCATTTTGGCCACTATAGGCGATATTTAGAGAGTTAACCATTGAATCACATTAAAATGTCTAACATTGGGTAAATTAAGCTGTATAAAACGTTTTTTTGCTTCAGTTTGCAACAAACTTGGAGCAGAAATATTTAAAGTGTTTCTTTGCTTAATCCAAGGCACTACTATTATCATTAAATTGGAGTGAAAGGTAGTCGACGAGCTGATGCACACATCAGCTTGTTTTTTTTTGTATTATTGATGTCAATGGCACATTAATCTAAAAGTTGAATTAATACTCATGGCTATGACGACACATTCATGAGAAAAATGTCGGAAACTGTGTTCTGCGCTATGGTGCCCAGATTATCTAAAGTTTGCTATAACGTTACGATGAAAAATGCCGATTATTTTGAATCTTGGTCTCAGAAGCGCCATAGGTAAGGATATAATAATTTACTTCAGAAAAATTTGGATACACTAAATAATGAATGAATTGGACAGGCAGGCTTTAGAGCCGGTAGAAGTACGATGAATCAAATCTTCATGCTTCGAAATATAATAGAGCAAAGCATTGATTTCAACTCAACATTATATCTTAACTTTATTGATTTTGCTAAAGCTTTTGACAGCATAAATAGAGAGTGTCTATGGAAAATTTTGAAGATCTACGGACTGTCACAAAAATAGTTAATATCATTGAAAACTTATACCAAGGAAGCAAGGGCAGTGTTTTAATTAGTGGAAATAGTTCAGAAAAGTTTGAAATAAAAACTGGAGTAAGACAGGGATGCGTGTTGTCGGGACTATTATTCAACATAGTAATTGACTGGACAATGAGACAGACTGAAACAATGTAAAACTGGGATAAGGTGGACTTTGGATGATCATCTTGAAGATTTAGACCATGCAGATGACATCGTACTATTGTCATCTTTGAAAATATGAAGTCAAAAACAAGTAAGCTGGAAGAAAATGCAAGAAAAGTCGGATTGAAAGTAAATGAAGTCAAGACGAAGATGATGATAATCAAAAGTAGCAAAAATGAAAAATTTTGCATATATGGAAAGGAAATAGATGAAGTTGACAATTTTATTTATCTTGGGGCATATGTTTCATCTCAAGGAGGTACTAATAATGATATATTAATAAGAATTAAAAAAGCTCAAGGCTCCTTTAAATCTTTATATAAAATATGGAGATCTAACAACATACACACAAAACTCAAAACACAAATTTTCAGTTCAACGGTTAGAGCAAGTCAAAAAATGAATGAGGGGTAGAAGGGAAGAAATGAGGTACCAGCATAATCTTTCGTTGATCTATTTTAGAGCACAGTGTGCAATATATATATCCGGTTATTTTTGCACTTCATAGACTTATTATTGAAAAATAATTATTTCATGTTTTTCAGAAAATAGAGTAAAATTAATCCGAAAATTTAAAGTAATTGAGCTAAGAGCAACACGTTTTTCTCGATGAAAAATTGTTGTTTATAGCCTTAAAACATACGCCTGTTTTTAATGTTATTCTGTTCTAATTTATCAGTGTTTCGTTACTATGCGTCGAATAGTAAATATTTTTAAGCCTGCCTTTGGAAAATGAAATACGAAAAGACGACCTACTTACTGTCATTTGAAGGCAAAGCGCAATATCTGCAAATTTTTCATTTTTCGTTTTTCTTCCTTTTTTTTTTTTTTTGCATTTTTGTCATTTATTGTAATTTAGATTTCTTGTGTGAGCTTGCTTATTTGGTTTCTGTTGGGGGAAAAAAACATCAAATTTCAACATTTTCCTATTGTTAGTATGTAATCCAAAATGCGTTTCTGTTTAAATATCTCGAAAAATCACTTCTGCAGATACTGCGTATTACTTTCCCTCCGAAGCATGCTTATAACGAAGGGCTGAAACTAATAAGTTTAAAATCGTAAAGGCATTTGGCCCGATTAATTTGGTTTTCTTAAAAATATCATTTGCAAATGGAGAAAATGTTTGTGACACAAGAACTAAATTCCCACATTGCACAAAACTTACAAAAAAACAGAAAAAACATCCATTATCTTCTTACAACGTTCATAAACGGTATACATTACTTCTTTCATGCATTCATAACTCTTTATTTACTAGAAAATCGCTAGTCAAGGTATGACGGTTGAAAATTTGCTTCTACATTTGAACGCAGCAATTGCCTGTTGATGATATTTTGATACTTGAAATTTTAACCCTAACTCCAGTGGATGAGCATTAAACGCCAGTAGATAGCGTTCATTTTGTTGACCGTTTTTACGTTTCTTCATTCTCCTAAAATGACAGTTTGACCATTAAAACAGTTCAGTTACCGGATCCTGTTCAGCCTTGCCAAAATAAAGCATTTCCCTGCACGTCAAATATTACCAAAAAAATATTATCAAATTATCATGCCGTAATGTGAATTTCATTGTTGATGACGTCAGCATTCATTTCGATGAGCATTAAATTCCAGTAGATAGCATTCAATTTGTTGACCGTTTTTACGTTTCTTCGTTCTCCTTAAATGACAGTTTGACCATTAAAACAGTTCAGTTACCGGATCCTGTTCAGCCTTGCCAAAATAAAGCATTTCCCTGCACGTCAAACATTACCAAAAAATATTATCAAATTATCATGCCGTAATGTGAATTTCATTGTTGATGACGTCGGCATTCATTTCGATGAGCATTAAATTCCAGTAGATAGCATTCATTTTGTTGACCGTTTTTACGTTTCTTCGTTCTCCTTAAATGACAGTTTGGCCATTGAAACAGTTCAGTTACCGGATCCTGTTCAGCCTTGCCAAAATAAAGCATTTCGCTGCACGTCAAACATTACCAAAAAATATTATCAAATTATCATGCCGTAATGTGAATTTCATTGTTGATGACGTCAGCATTCATTTCGATGAGCATTAAATTCCAGTAGATAGCATTCATTTTGTTGACCGTTTTTACGTTTCTTCGTTCTCCTTAAATGACAGTTTGACCATTAAAACAGTTCAGTTACCGGATCCTGTTCAGCCTTGCCAAAATAAAGCATTTCCCTGCACGTCAAACATTACTAAAAAATATTATCAAATTATCATGCCGTAATGTGAATTTCATTGTTGATGACGTCAGCATTCATTTCGATGAGCATTAAATTCCAGTACATAGCATTCATTTTGTTGACCGTTTTTACGTTTCTTCGTTCTCCTTAAATGACAGTTTGACCATTAAAACAGTTCAGTTACCGGATCCTGTTCAGCCTTGCCAAAATAAAGCATTTCCCTGCACGTCAAACATTACCAGAAAATATTATCAAATTATCATGCCGTAATGTGAATTTCATTGTTGATGACGTCAGCATTCATTTCGATGAACATTAAATTCCAGTACATAGCATTCATTTTGTTGACCGTTTTTACGTTTCTTCGTTATCCTAAAATGACAGTTTGACCGTTAAAACAGTTCAGTTACCGGATCCTGTTCAGCCTTGCCAAAATAAAGCATTTCCCTGCACGTCAAACATTACCAAAAAATATTATCAAATTATCATGCCGTAATGTGAATTTCATTGTTGATGACGTCAGCATTCATTTCGATGAGCATTAAATTCCAGTAGATAGCATTCATTTTGTTGACCGTTTGTACGTTTCTTCGTTCTCCTAAAATGACAGTTTGACCATTAAAACAGTTCAGTTACCGGATCCTGTTCAGCCTTGCCAAAATAAAGCATTTCCCTGCAGGTCAAACATTACCAAAAAATATTATCAAATTATCATGCCGTAATGTGAATTTCATTGTTGATGACGTCAGCATTCATTTCAAAGAGCATTAAATTCCAGTAGATAGCATTCATTTTGTTGACCGTTTTTACGTTTCTTCGTTCTCCTTAAATGACAGTTTGACCATTGAAACAGTTCAGTTACCGGATCCTGTTCAGCCTTGCCAAAATAAAGCATTTCGCTGCACGTCAAACATTACCAAAAAATATTATCAAATTATCATGCCGTAACGTGAATTTCATTGTTGATGACGCCAGCATTCATTTCGATGAGCATTAAATTCCAGTAGATAGCATTCATTTTGTTGACCGTTTTTACGTTTCTTCGTTCTCCTAAAATGACAGTTTGACCATTAAAACAGTTCAGTTACCGGATCTTGTTCAGCCTTGTCAAAATGAAGCATTCCCCTGCATGTCAAACATTACCAAGAAGTATTATCAAAACATCATGCTGTAACACGAATTTCATTGTTGATGACGTCAGAAGCGTTGCTCTATTATTGAATTCGCTATTATATATAAGAGGATTTCGACCTCATATGTAGAAACGTTTTCACGTACAAATTGGAGACTGAAGAATTCGCCAACAAAATCGCCAAAAGAAAGCTGAAAAACAAGAGAACCCCAGTCACGTCACGTAGTCCAGGAAAAAGGCACGTCTAGCAAACAAACTTACCACACCAAGATACAATCAAGGATGGAAAAGAATTCCTTGAAAGTGCCACACACGAGATAATACTATCGTTCCAGAAACCCGGGGACCTGATTTGAATATACTGTAAGGAAAGAAGCCAAGTCTCTTTTTACCTAGAATTTCTGAAAGGTTTCTTAAAGAAGCTCATGACACAAAGTTAATTAGACTAAACTCGAACAAAGGACGGCTAGAAAATGAAGTTTTTCGTTCTAGAATTTGCATGAGAATGAAAAGTGCTTATTTAAAAGTAAGTCGCTTTAACACGTTAGATAGGAAGAGTACGCGTAGTTAAAAATTAAGCATTTCTTTGACAATAATGAAAGCGTATAAATTACGTATTTAAGAAAATTGTAAAAACTATTCATTCAGTGTTAAATTATCAATGATGTGGCTTTTATCAAAAAACAGTTGTTTAGGCCAATAGTTCTCAAAGTGAGTACCTCAAGATGAGGCGAAGTCCCTTGGTTTCAATATATGTTGCTGTAAAGCACCGAAATGGGAGAATGTCGATTTTTGTCGGAGTTTCACCGAAAGTATTCTGTCTTACGTTGATGTCTTTTGGATTTGGCTGTTGATATTCATTTGCTATTGTCGATATTCACCAAAGTTTGGGCTTTCACAGCGACAGTCGTCAGGCTATTGCTATAGCCTTTACTCCCACCTACTCAATCAGAGATTTTTAAATAAACAGGGTGAAATACATTTCCGTTTGTAATTTCTTTTATTTTATATGTGAAATGCATATTTGTAAAAAAATTACTCTTAATGAAATAAAATGAATTGAATTGAATTGAACATATACAGATATACAACACAAATAACAGAGATTAAAAAGGATGAACTGGGAAAGATCTAATTCTTCAAAGGGTGCCATAAATTGGAAAAGTTCCAATGGTTTAGACTATTACAATTAGACGCGATTTAAATGTCTAAAGGGTGTTTGTAGAATGTGAAAAAGCTGTACTTTCGATTTACTTTCAGTACAATCACGGCTTAATTTGCGTGGGAGCTCAAGATAGTTCCGTTCTTTCACTTTTGTAAATTTTAAAAGTTAGGTGCTAAGCAACAGGAGCTGATCAATATTGCGCTCCGGAGCTCATCAGAAAATCAAGTCCAAAGACTCAAATCATGAGTTATTTTCCTTCCGAATGATAATACCGGCTCTTGCCTGTTCACGTAGTTGACATAAATTGACACGTAACTGACAGCTTCTTACTGTCTCTAGAAATTATACACTCAATAGTTTTCTCTTTAAGTAAGAACTAGGGCTGTGACATTAGCGTCGATGTTTTCGAAAACATCGATGTTTTTGTTTAAAATATGTTTTAGGGTCGCTGTGTTTTCTAACATCTATGTTTTGAGATCGATGTTTTGTCGATGTCGATGCTTTATATTTAAACCGAAGATATCGAAAAAAATTACGTATCTTCAATTATTAATTTATTATGTTATCACTTAATGATAAAATTACACCATGAATCAGTGATCACAACATCTTGTACATTGGACAAAGTTTTGCTAATTAGTTTGTACAGTATGAAGAAATCTGCCGTGGAATACGAATGTGCATATGAACATGCCTTTCGTAATCTTCCGGTCCTAGTAACTTCCGTTTTTACTCCCTTTTACAAAAAAGGAAGTATTGTATTCGCGAAAAAATTTTCACTCAAAATTCGGCCTTCGTTTCCATTTTGCTCATCCCCGAATTAATGTTTGAGTTTTTTTTTCCAACCCGACCACACGCGGTTAAGTGCCTTAGAACGTATAAACACCCGAAATGTCCATTTTGACATTCATCGAGTTAATTACAACGACTTTCTCGTGACGTCCGTATGTACGTATTTATGTGCGTATGTGCGTATGTATGTCGCATAACTCAAGAACGGTATGTCCTAGAAAGTTGAAATTTGGTACGTAGACTGCTAGTGGGGTCTAGTTGTGCACCTCCTCTTTTGGTTGCATTCGGGTGTTTCTAAAGGGGTCTTTTGTCCTTTTTTGGGGGGAAATCATTGTTAATTTCGATGTATACTCAAGTGATGTTATAATTTGGCGGACACTTTGCGATATATTGCCAGTCTTTTGATAGCCAGGTTTGGTCGTCAAGTTGACGACAAATTTAGCGTTTTTTTTTTAAAATATGGTTTCAATTTGGCCACTGGAGGTGATATTTAGAAATAAACTATTGAATCACATTAAAATTGCCAGTAATGGGAAAATGACATTAAAATTGGAGTAAAAGGAAATCTTGTGATGCACACATCAGCTCGTTTTTTTTTTTTTTTTTTTTTTTTTTTTTTTTTAAATGTAAACAAGTGGAATCTGAATCAAATATACGTAAACGTAAAACTTTAAATATCAGTTCCTCAGTTTGAGCTCAGCTGCAGATACGACTTTGGCACGAAGCACGATAGTCTATTTCAAGTTATGACAAGTCAATATTTTCAATTCCAGAAAACTGTGGGTTCTAACTCATTGGATTCTTTTTGTGGTATACTCTTTCATAAGTTTATTATGCAGCAGCCGTAAAAATGTTTCATCAAACTCACATAAATTACTTCACTTAGTTATAATTTTATTAAATATTTTTGAGAAATGTATTTATCTCATGGTATATTTGGGTTCGATGTCATTAATTAGGAATATATACATCCCATCATCATACTGTCATGTATTTTATATTTTCGGACCTTTCATTCTCTACTCTTTTTTTATGAAAATACGATTTGTGTTCCATCAATTCATTTATATTTTGCTTCATTGAATATATATTTTTGTGTAAATTATTTATTTTCAGCAAGCTTTTTTTTAATTTATTTTTTGGATCCATAAATGAGTTTCTCCATCGAAATGGCAACAAATGAGACAAAATAACAGATTCACAAATGCGTTTTCTGTTAAAAGTGTAAGCATTATGTTTTTGATTAAATCGAATTGCGCACAAGGAGTAAATACTTTTACGCACAGTTTATGTAAAATTTAGTACGTACGGTTAGTGTTAAGTAAATTTACATTTTCAAGCGTTGGAAAGGAATATTTAAAGACCATAAACATATTATTTGCGCTTCGAAGAAATGATATATTTTTCAGGATTACCAATGCTTATTATGTGCCCTATATTATGATTCTGAAGCAATTTTTGGCACTAAATCCACTGTAAGCCAGTCTGATCATTTGAAGATAACTCAAGGAAATATACACACAAAAAACCATTTCTCGTCTTCACTTTCACTTTCTTTATATTCTGATGAAAAAATAAAAGGACAGTTGATTCGCACCATGTTAGGATATTACAACGTACCCTGAATTGCATATTTAACCAACCTGATTTTAGTGTTCTATCACTTGCTTTAATTATGTTGGAAATAGGATAAATACTGACAAATCAAGATCTCAACGTTGATACAGAAGAAACACTCTACTTATAATAAAGAAGAAAATTTGGATGTGTGTCTGCCTGAGACGCGCATAGGGCCTCGACTGTTTGGTCGATTTTTATGAAATTTGGCACAAAATTACTTTGTAGCGTAAAGTTGTGGACCTCGAAGTATTTTTTCAAAAATTCTATTTTGTTGCTTTCCTATTCCTATTTTAAACTTATTTTTCACATAATAACTCACAAAGTTCAACAAATAAGAACGACGCAACCTGATTACAGGTTTTTTGAAACTGGAGGTTAAATTTGGGAAGCAAGCAAACAGCTATATTTCCCGTTATAAATAATATTTTCAGTCGAAAGTTCAGACTAATGCTTTCGGTTACAACATAAACAGTCAACTGTTATTAATCGTGGCACTGCAGGGGTTCCCAAACTTTTCTTCGCGGAACACTTTAAAGAACTTTAGAATTTTCTCAGGGCACCCTAGTCTATCCCTATTATGTAAAATATATTGACACTATGAACTACCATAGTCACTTCGATGGCAAGCCTCTTCCAGGAGCACCCCAAGTTGCCACGGTATTTATATTTGGGAACTTATGTGGTACTGTATTGGGTGACTTCTGCTAACATCAACCTTTTTTTAAAATTGAAGCTTTATAGTAATACATCTTGTCAAATAATTATAATTTTAGATGAATAATTTTTTTTGGCAACAGCTTAATAATCCCAAAAAAGTTAATTAAAAAAAACTATTACATCATTAATGAAAAGCAAACATGTACATCCCTATCTTAATAAAAAAAAAGAAACAAAAATCAAAGTTAAATATTATTAATAACTAAAACTTTTCATTAAGAAATCCTTTTAACGATTGATGATTCACCGCTTGGCGGTTTCAGAGAATCAATTAGCTTCTTTAATTAAATAACCAGTTGCATTTTTAAAAACAATACTTTAAAAATGCTGCAAGTTTGGTGCGCCTTTTCAAAGAGGCGAGCAAATTACTGAGCTCTTTGAGCTTTTGCAACGCAAAAAGGGAGAATATGTGAAACACATGCCATAAATACCTTTCTTTTTTTTGGACTACTTGAACTATACAAGTGTTTAAATCGAGGCTTAAGGATGCTTACTCGTTTCTCGCGATGGAGAAATAAGCTTATTTATGACTTTAAATTGGAGGAAATTTTAAAACTAATTCCTTTTTTGAAATTTAATTGAATTAATATTTGCAGCGTATTAGAAATAGAATACATGCATTTAAAGCGCAAATTTGATATCTTTTTGAACCACAAAAAATATTTCTATCTATCCGTTTTGTTTTTATAATTTTAATTTAGCATTAAAGGATCCTTAAAACTGGGATAAAGGATCTGAAAACTGGAAGACCTTAGCTGCGAATAGGGAAGGTTGGAAACAACTGATAGTGAAAGTCAGGGTCCACCCTGGGCTATCGCAGCATGGATTACGACGATGATGATGATGATAATCTTATATCTTTAAACGAGCAATTCTTGTGGGTATACAGTGGCTCCCAAAAGTGTTCGTACACCTACGACTTTCAATGAAATAGGCTCTTATCCATTGGTTAGAATTAATATTTAAAATTGATATTTTATTATAAGATCTATGATCTATTTTTAAACAAAACTACATGAAAATTTTTAATAAAACATTAAAACTTAATTTTTTAAAAATCAAAAACCAAAAAGTGCCGGAAATTTTATCTCACAAAAGTCTTCGTACACTTTGAAAAAAATGTCAAAAAATTAGTAAATAATCTAACTTTTTACTAAGTAGTTATTTAGTAGGATATCATGCAGTAACAAAAAGTTTTTAAACGTCTGAGAATAGATTTCATTGTTTTTTCTTTCTTTTTTTGTGCAATTTCTGAGTAAGTATTCAGCCGCACTACGAGTCTTACTGTTTCTTGTTCGCTTTTCGTTTCAATGGTGTATTTTCGTAATCTAGCCACCAGACATCACCAAATATGTTCCATTAAGTTTAAATCTGGCGATTGAGGAGATATTTCTAAGTTTAAGAACAATTTTTGAGGCACCAAACCCAAACGTGTACTTCTTATCGTTATCTTGATAAAAAACAAAGTTGTTTCCGATTGCCAAATTTTGGGCTACTAGTTTAAAATTGTTTTTTGAAATATTTAAGTGAACAGCATGACTCATTATTTCATCAAAAAATTCCAAATTTCCAAGCCCTGATGCTGTTATGCACCCTCTCACAAGAACACCTTCACCGTCCTGATTAACTGATCCAGCTAAGTTCTTAAGATTAAATTCCTCACTTTGTCTTCTATTGACAATTATACAACAAGTTAACCCAAAAAATTGAATTTATTTTCATCTATAAGTAAGACGTCGTTCCAAAACGTTTTGAGCTTATTTATCATTGATTTTACGACGGAAAGCGTAAGTTGACTGTTTTTTGCACGAAAAAGAAATTTTTCCTGTATGAGATCCCCTTTAATCCAGCTAATCAGAGAACTTGACGAGCAATTTTAGGTGAAATTGAAACGTAAAATGTTTCATTCAATTCTGCAGAAACTTTTTCAGCTCTCAAATGTGTATTTTTCATAATTTTTTTAGCTGTAAATTTCCGATCACGCTTTCTTAACTTTGCCAGTTGACCTTTTCTCACCTTGTTTTCGATCCGATTCTTGTCCTTAAAGCATTTTAGCAAGCACTTCCCTATAGAATGGTATAAATTAACTGATTTGAAGACATTTCAAACCAATTTATGGCTACTGTGAGGGAAAAAAAATTAATTTCGAATCGTGTTTGTTGTTTTCTACGCATACCTGCCATTTAAAAATAATAAGCAGAATATTAGGGAATAAATAAACAAAAAAATTAAAGTCAAATGACTTAACAGTGTCATTACAATGCAAAAATAATAAAAAAACCACATATGACAATTTTTAATCATGAATTTATTCAAAAATATTTCAGTGTACGATGACTTTTGAGGCGTATTTTTTCTCTGTCTCATCGTTTTTTTGCCAAATTTCAAAAATAAAATTTGGCAATATTTTTAAAAAAACTACTGGGTTTTATTCAGAATGGCATAAGAATGGTGTGGAAAAAAATTGGACTTCATATTCGAATTCAGTTTTGCGTTATTTTGGTTTTACTACAAAATTTCAAGGTGTACGAACACTTTTGGGAGCCACTGTATATATATTTCTTATCTCAGAAACGGCTCTAACGATTTGGATGAAATTTTGGATTTAATTGTAGTTTTGCATTCTAAGTTCATCTACATCAGTGTTTTTTTCTGTAAAAACGCGATTTTTTTTTTACAAAAAACAGTTTTTTAATATAAAGTCAAATTGAGTAAAGCCTTGAAGTAAACTGTGAGTTGACGCATCAGGCAGACGATTTGCAACCATAACAATGAAAATTTGTCTCTTCTCGCTTTAAAATTTTATACTTGCTTAGGGTTGCCAGGCTTGGCTGATATTGGCCACTTTTGCTAATTTCAAACACACTTGACTGAAAACAAATTCAAAAGCATTCTGTAAGTCGATGTAAGGCTTTTTTTCTTTTTTAAGTGAAACTATTGCTTGACCATCCTATTTTATTTTATTTTATTTATTTATTTTCTTTTTACACTTCAAATAGTTTAACATGTTTTTTAAATCACGCATCTAAATTTTATTTCGAAGAAGTGTATGTCTTGAGATTGTTTATGTTTTGTTAAGACAGTTGTTATCATTTGTTGGAATGGTTTGTGGATCATCAGTTTTGATGGATATCATACTGTATGTAGCATTTTCTGGCGTAAAAACTAAAAGTACTTATTCAAAAAGAAAATCTCGATTGGGATAAAATCGTGAAACGCATCATAGTATGAAAGGAAGTATTCGGTTAAAAACCGATTTCACCATAGCAAAACTAAGATCAAAATATTTTAATTACTGACAAGAAAATTGTAGATTGGAAACAAACGTAACAGATAGTTTAAAGCAAAATGTTGATTTAATTACATTCAGAATCTTCTTTGTTTGGTACTTAAGTGTTACAAGAAGGTCGAGTACATAATATTTCGTTAACGTGAAGCTTTTCAAGTATATTTGGAAAAGTATTGAACCTTAAAAAAAGACAATTTGACAAAAAATAATTCTTTTAAAGCCGAGCGAGGCTCGGTCGTCCAGGTACTAATGATAAAAAGGCTAGTCCTTATCATATAAAATCGATCATAAGGCAAGGAGAATTTAAATTTTTACTCAAAAAAACTTCGAACTACGCTCTAAGTTTGTTGCAACAGTTTTATTTTAAAGCTTGCTATATTCAGATAATAGGACAATTCGGTTAAAGGGAGTCGAAAAAAAAAACGGCTCTCAACTAAGCAATAAATATAACAAAACGAAACCATGCACGCTACACTGGTTGCAGGCAGTAATAAATGTGAATATTACAATGAATTTAATTTTCTCGTATGAATATTATTTTTATTATTAATGGCTCAGCGTAATGTTGTAAGTGTTATTCATAGGACTTGCATGCATTGTATTTGTCAGCAAATATCATTTTCTCGCTTAGAAAGCATGTTATTACCTCTAACAATACATACATTTTGAATACGTTGTTCACAGTAACTTCTTCTACCTTTCAAGTCTCATTTTTTATATTTTTTATAAAGCCACCTTATATTCTGATAATTGGGCAGTTTGGTTAATTGGAATTTGGAGAGGCACTCAACTATTTGATAAATGTAGCAGAATAAAGCAATACACACAGCACTAACGACAGACAGTACTAAATGAGAATATCGTAATGAATTATATTTAGTCGTATGAATATTCCTTTCATAATAAATGGCTCAGTGTGTTGCTATTTAAGTTATTTATAGGGCTTGCAATATTAATTTCGTTATAGGCCGTCTCCCAGAATGTACATATTTGTGCACAAACATTCTTTTCTCTCTTTGAGAGCAAATAACCATTGTGCCTGTTTCCAACAAGACGTATATTTTGAACATGCAGCTTTCAGTGACTTCTTCCCATCTTTTGTTGAGGATATTAAATGATTCAAATGACCCTGAATTGAAACACATTTACTTAGATACGAAACTCCATTACACAGACCAGGACAATGCATGAAAAATCAAAGCAGAGTAAGCACAGCGACATATTTTAATTCAAGATTACGGATCTAACCAATGAAGATACATATAAAGTGATCCAACCAATAAAAATAATATTAATGAAGAATAAACAAAACAAACGGATTAACTCATGAAAATCTAAAAGCTTTGATCAACAGTAATACGATCTTTTCTTCAGTCTGCTTTAACCAATTGTAGTGCGAATATATTTATTTTGACATCTTTCAAACATCAATCATTATTTTTAAAAAATAAAGCCTTCTTATATTCGGATAAAAGAACATTTTAATTATTTGGAGTTCACAAAATTGGCTATAAACTAAGTAATAATTATAACAGAACGGAGCAACGCGTACTAAATACATATAATTCTGAATTGAATATTGCTATAAATTATATTTATTCACATATATGTCTTTTCTTCTTTACTACTAATAAAGCTGAAAGTCTCTGTCTGGATTTCCGGAGGATGTCTGGATGTCTGTAGGATGTCTGGATCTCCGTGACGTGCATAGCGCCTAGACCGTTCGGTCGATTTTCATGAAATTTGTCACAAAGTTAGTTTGTAGCATGGGGGTCTGCACCTCGAAGCGATTTTTCGAAAACTCGATTTTGTTCTTTTTCTATTTCAATTTTAAGAACATTTTCTGGAGCAAAATTATCATAAGATGGACGAGTAAATTACAAAATGATCATGACGTGGAATGGGAGAGCAAATGAACGTAGCCAATTGGCGAGAAATTCATCATCCATTATTTGTAAATATACAGGCGAACCAAATGACCTTTATATTTCTACTACGGGCAAAGCCGTGAGGTTACCACTAGTTCATTATAAATGACTCAGTGTACTGCCATCTGTAAGCGTTATTGATAGGACTTGCAGTACTCTTTTTAAAAATATAGGCTGTCTCCCATTATATCCACAATATTTGTTAACAAACATCATTTTCTCTTACATAGCAAATAAGCTTTGTGCCTATCTCCAACAAGACACAAATTTTGAGCCTGCTGCGCATAGTAACTTCTTTCATTCTCCAAGCCTCACAGCATAATCAGCCCTTTCTTATAACTTCTATTGTGAAATAACGTTTCTCTTTCTATCCTTGCAGGAAGAATAGCAGAGTTTGTTTTCTTTCTAAAACATCGCAGTAGTTCAAACAGGGATTTTCTCTGCAGCATTACGATGATTACAAACTCGAACAAAGGCATGTTTATTTTCCATACATCTATTTTTTTTCTTTGAGTTTAATCGCTCTGCCGTATTCTTTCACCTTTGCAAACAAAGTTGTAGAGAGAAAAAAAATCCAATTTCAAAAAGTTTTTGAAATAAGTTTTTATGCAGTTTTTCGTTTCGTAGCTTCGGGCAGTGGGAGCATTGTTTTTCTCCTGAGAAATTAATGCTGCAAGTTTCATATTTTTATAAAATCTCATTTGCTTTGAGAAAGACATTTTCCCTCGCTGTATTATTCATGAAATCTGAAGACTGAAGAAAAAGTTTCTTATAAATCCAGTTCCAGCATTATCTCGCTCCAGAACTAAAAGAGAAACAACTTGGCGACACAAAAGAGAAAAGAGTTTTGTAAAGGTGAAGTCACAACCTTAAATAAACTCATAGTTGAAAAAGAAGGAAAAAAAAATCGTATGTAGGGGAATGTGGGGCAAAGTGAAATGGTTAAATATTTATTCTGCTTTTAGCGCCACATATCTAGTAATATTTTAACTATGTAGTAGCATCTTTAGCCTATTCCAGTCACTAAAAAATTAACTCTGAAAGTCATGGAATATGATAATACAAGCAATTTTTAGAAAATGATACTCATATTGTAATATTTTGTTGCAAGTCAAAAATTCTTTTTGGTATTATTAAATGATAAAGTTCTTGTAATTAACATTTGAAATATTAATTTTGACCTGCTAATATTCGGTGCCACATTTATTTAGCTAATATTTAGCTTGTTTGTATTTCGAATATGTTGTACAATTAGACAAGTACAGGCGGGGCAAAGTGGATGGGGCAAAG